>NC_142795.1:84244530-84356653 GCF_049724085.1 Artemia sp. Qi Xiang Cuo | reverse complement strand
CTAGATCAATAACATTGTCCCCGTTAGAATTCAATGCGCATGTGCAACCTTCGACCCCCCCCCCGAGTTATTACACATAGAAACAACAAATAAATCGATCTTGGAAAAAGAGGTCATTGACCCCATTAACCACGTGTTCTCCCTAGGGACTCTATGACCATATTGTTTCATAAGTCCCCACGCTCGTGAATCAATAATTCACCCATCGATTATGTAGATCAAGTTCACGGAAATTCACTTCCCCTTCGATTACGCACTCAATTTCTCGGAAATTCACTTCCCCCTCGAGTCCTAGATCAATAACACTGTCCCCGTTAGAATTCAATGCGCATGTGCAACCTTCGCCCCGGAGCTATTACACATAGAAACATCAAATAAATCGACCTTGGAAAAAGAGGTCATTGACCCCATTACGCAATCTTTCTCCCTAGGGACTCTATGACCATATATGGTGTACTGATCGGACATACGTTCTTTTGATAACCGAATTTTGTACTGATCGCGCTGGTACCCCCTCCTCTACTGGCGTGTACACAGATAGAGGGGTCTCTGGGCCACTGCTCCCCTAAAAGTCAAGAATTTTACGAGGTTCACATTATTTCTAATGACTTCCATCTAGTTCACCTGCTTTTGCACTTCTATCAACCTTTTGATCTCTCCACAAAATGTCGGACACATATCCCTTATTAAAAACCAATATCCTAGCCCCTTCCCCAATAGTATTTTTTTTAGTATCGGGGCAGATTACCTGGTACGAGGACATAGAAGACAGTCATTTGATAATGCGATGACAAAGATAAAAGGTAGTTAAATGAACTCATTACTTACTTGTTCTCTTTAAATCCTTTAAGATTCGGGAATTTTTCGCAACAATTGGAATGGCTCATAGAGATAAATTTGCGCCTGTGAGGGGCCCTTCGCCACTTCAGAAAAGTGCATGCATTTATTAAACAAAATTCAGCTCCGGCTTTATAACTTATGCTTTTTCAGGTTCTCACTTCGGCCTCAAAACATAAGACATGGTATTTGTTTGGCCCGCTATTTCCCCCTTTTTCCAAAACGATCCACCGGTCCAATCTTCTGGACGAGGGATATACCCCCCTTTCACCTGTGTAGCGATGTAAATTTGTTCCTGGAACTACGTCCTGAAACCCACTTGTCCACCAAAAATTTGAGTTTTGCATGATAATTGTAGATTTTTCGGCCAAACACAATGGTCAGTGGTGTCAATTGGGGAGTGAGTGGCAAATGCCCCTATACTTTGATAATTATCGTTTTTCGGGGTATTTTTATTGAAAAATGCCTCTTTGGCTATTTTTATTGAAAAGAAATTGAACAGAAATCAACAAACCTGTCCCGCCCCCTAAATTTCTAAAAACAACCCCCCCCCTTATTGTAATAATGACTGGTCTGACTGAGCACAATAGGTCTGAGCCAGGGACGTACGCAGGGGGGGGGCTCCGGGCCCGGCCCCCCCCCCGAAATCTCACGATTTTTTTCAATTTCCCATAATTTTCTGATTTTTCTGACAGAATAATGCGTTTGAAGGATTTCCCCCCCCCCCCCCCGAAACAAATTCCTGCGTACGTGCCTGGTCTGAGCACAATAGGTTGCTTCAATAAACTTGCAAGCGGAGAAATAGCAGCAATTTAAAGGGAATCTCTTATGTGTATTTAAACTTGTATTTAAATAATTTGATTCATTTTTGTAGCAACCGAATATATTGCACTGCACCTGCATTAATTATATAATAAAAACAAGTTTGAAAATGCTACATATTTGAAGAGACTATTCGAAAAAGGGACTAATTTAAATGCCTCATATACTATAGAAATCTTGCAAACATGTCACAAATATGACCACATGATGAAATTGAAAGTCGAAACGAAAGTGGGATTAGACCTTGGTCTTGAACCTTCTCCCTTCCACTGATCCTTTCTGAGGAAAAGCCTAGAGCATGTTTGGCTGCAAATTCGTACAAATCAATCACTAAGCAGACAATGGGAAATCTCGTACATTTTTAGAAGCTTTATACCCAAGGGCGCATCCAGGATTTTTCGGGAGGAGTGGGGTTAAAAAAAAAACCTTTAAAAACGTATCAAAAGTTTGTTTATATGCATTTTGTTACGTTTTTTATGAGTCAGACGAAAATTTTGGGGGAGGGGGATCAAACCCTGTTCCTCCTCATCTGGATACGGCATTGTTCATAACAGAAACTGAGAAACTTAGACTGACCATAAAAATTCAGTGAGCAAAGAGTGACGTTTACCAAAAGCGTAAATTTGAAAACAATATATGCATAAAAAGAATATATTTTATATGCTGATTCCAAATATGTAAAATTAATTAGGTTTTATAATATCTACAGTGGCGTAGCTAGGGCAAGGGGTGCACTTGTCCCCAGACGCAACATTAGTTAGGGATTTATTTAAATAACATATATCTACACACACCACACACATATGTGTGTGTGTGTATAATGCGTATTTCATGAAAGATATACCCACTTACGCTGCTACGGGGGAGGGGGGGGGGAACTGGCATTGAAAAAAGAACACTGAAAAACCTACTTATGCCTCTGGTCACATATCAAAAATAAGGTGAGAACCCCCATGAGGAGTGCGAATTGGTGAAATTACACCATAAAATTCAACAGGTCTGGCAACATATTAATGGACTTTTCAGCCCTCTTCATGCAAAATTCGGAATTTAGTGCAAAATTCGGAAAAATTTTTTGCACTTTAGTGCAAAATTCGGAATTTTTTGCACTTCATGCAAAATTCGGAATTTAGTTGTTTTTTTTCTGAGATTGGTAGTCATGGAAGCGCGCTCAATGTTTTTCTTCTGTCTTTTTTTTACTACAGGTGATCGTATCAAATAGGTGTTAGTAGACCATCAAGGGAGGTTCCTTCAAACAGAATATTCAATTTCGTGTCTTTTTAAACAAAAAAAGAGATAGATCCACAGCAAAGTGCCCTTTTAAGCCAAAAACACCAGTTCTGACCGGAATAAGTTAAAAGTAGAACTAATATCGAACGACAGTTCTGATACAGCTAATCGGTTTAGAACTGTCAAAAAGCTATTCGTAAAAACACCCAGTGGCAGTGCCGGATGTGCTGAGCGTCAGCACATTTATCATGAAATTTATACGTATATGCAGTCCCCACGACAAAACAGTCTCTAGAGATGGCTATTTGTAAGCTCATCCATTCATTTTTACATCCATTTGGAGTTCATTCATTTGAAGGGGTGCCAATTGGAGACGGAACAATTACCCATCTAGGTTTTAAAAAATCTGTTTTGGTATTTTCTTCAGAAAAACTGAAGGAAAAAAAATGTCCCACCCCTAGATTTTGAAAATTCCTTTTTTATATTTTCATTAAAACAAAATTTTATCGTTGCTCCCCTCATTTTCGTGAACTGGCGCCCGTCTTCATTTATGTACAGTATTATACAGTTGCAATACTGAACATCCATTTTCAACTAAGTGGGTCTTTTTTTGTGAGAAGGGGGGGGGGGGGGAATTAAAAATGTTAAAATACTGGGTGTAAATTTTTCAAATTTCCATAAAAAGTATTTACGGTCGATTTCAAGTTAGGAGACGAGGAGAATTTATCCAATATTTATTCCCCACTTGGAGGGATACACTTGAGCGACCTTCTCCAATGCTAACCACAATCTTAAAACAATATTTTAGATGATTAATTAAAAAAACTTTTTCCACAAAATAAGTTTTTCAAAGAAAAGTAAAGAACTCCATTAAACCAAAAATTAGCAAAAATGAAATCAAATAATGTACCAAGCGTGAAGCTACCACAAATCAGGATTGATAAATAAATGAAACCCAAAACGAACAGAAATTACAAAAATAACCGAGTCAAACTCAAAACGAGTTGGGCCAAAAAGTTGGGCTCAAAACCCCTATGCCTTCCCAAGGCCAGAACATAATTTGCACTTTACTGAAACAAATATAAATGTTTTTACTTTTATAACTTTAAAAAATCAAATAATCTTAACATTTTGATTACTAAATATCAGTATATGTATATTAAACTGACAATGCACATTCATTTGAATTTTTTACAGTAAAGTGTAAATTATGTTCTGGCCTTAATTACTCTCCACTCACTTTCGACTATTAAAAAGGGCAATTTCAATTTCCAATCAAATGAACTCTTTTTGAAATTTCTATAGCAACTTTCTATATAAACTTTATATGCCCCCAGGGCATAACTTACAACCCTTGCACTGAGGGCTCTGATGGGGTTATCATCCTAAAAGACCTAACGTCCAGAACTTTCAAATATGTTGAAAAAAATAGATACCTCAAAATTTTAACAGTGTGTGTTTGGGGGAATAATGGACATGAAAGGGGGTTTAGTTATCCTCCAATCACTTTCGACCATTAAAAGGGCAATATTCCTTTACATTTTAAGTTGAATGGGCCTGTTGGATAAATTTACAGCATCGCTTTCTATAAAAACCCGGTCAGAGCCCAGTGCATAACTTATAATCCTTTCACTGTGGGTTGTGGGGGGGATGTATTGCCATCCCTAAAGACCTAATTTCCAAAACTTTCAACTACGTTGAATAAAATGGCAAGGGCGGATCCAGGATTTTTTTTCGGGGGGGGGGGGTTACTAATTTTGACTCAGTTTTCGACTAATTCTACTGATTTTTACCTAGGTCTTACTAATTTTCGACTTATTTTCGACTCGATCAAAATTTTCGGGGGGGGGGGGGGGGTTCAAACCGAGTAACCCCCCCTGGATACGGCCTTGTAAAATGGCTATCTAAACATTTTGATTGGATGTGTTTGGGGAAAAGGTGGGCATGAGAGGGGGGTCAATTGCCCTCAATTCACTTTCGACTATTAAACATGTGTTTATCTCAATTATGAACAAAATGGCTATCTCAAAATTTGGTTGGATGTATTTGGGGGAATGATGGGCGTGGGGGGGGCTAGTTGCCCTCCAGTCACATTCGACTATTAAAAAGGGCAATAGCCTTTTGATTTTCAAATCGAATGAGCCTTTTTTGAAGTTTCTATGACAACGCTTGCTATAAAAACCTTATATGCCCCCAGAGCATAACTTAAAACCCTTGCCCCGAGGGCTGTGGGGGGGGGTGTCCTCCTCAAAATATATTTTCTATCTGGAAATCAACTACGCTGAACAAAATGGCTATCTCAAAATTTTTATTGGATATGTTTGGAGGAATGATGCGCGTGGGGGGAGGGGCTAGTTGCACTCCAATCACTTTCGACAATTAAAAAGGGCATTAGCCCTTTGAATTTCCAATCGAATGAGCCTTTTTAAGTTTCTACGACGACACCTTCTATAAAAACCTTATATGCCCCCAGGGCACAACTTAAAACTCTTTCCCTGAGGGTTGTGGGGGAGTGTCCTCCTCAAAAAGATATTTTCTATCTGGAAATCAACTATGCTGAAAAAAATTGCTATCTCAAAATTTTGATTGAATGTGTTTGGGGGAATGATGGGCGTGGGCGGGGGGGCTAGTTGCACTACAATCACTTTCAACTATTAAAAAGGGCACAAGCCACTCTAATTTCCAATTGAATGAGCCCTTTCCGAAGTTTCTGCAACAATTTTTTCGATACAAAGTGCTTTGTTCCAAAGGAAAAAATAATAAATGATCCATTCAACCGGCATTGTCCTTATTTACCCTTAAAACACAACTGAACTTCCTTATTTTTAGGATTGTGAGAGAGTTCCCTTTTCATAAACATATTTTATGTGTGGATGTCACATACGTTGAACAAAATGTTTATCTCAAAATTTTGATTGGATGTGTTTCTGAGAATGATGGGCATGGGGGGGGCAAGTTGTCCTCCAATCACTTTCGCCTATTAAAAAGGGTACTAGCCACTCCAATTTCCAATCGAATGAGCCCTTTTCGAAGTTTCTACGACAATTCCTTCGATACGAAGTCCCCAGGTATGGAGCAAAAAAATGATGGGCGTGGGGGGGGGGGGGCTAGTTGCCCTCCAATCACTTTCGACTATTAAAAAGGGCATTAGCCCTTTGAATTTCCAATCGAATGATCCTTTTTTGAAGTTTCTACGATAACACCTATAAAAACCTTACATGCCCCCAGGGCATAACTTAAAACTTTTGCCCCGAGGGTTGTGGGGGAGTGTCCTCCTAAAAAATATATTTTCTATCTGGAAATCAACTACGCTGAACAAAATGGCTATCTCATAATTTTGATTGGATGTGTTTGGGGGAATGTTGGGCGTGGAGGGGGGGCTAGTTGCCCTCCAATCACTTTCGACTATTAAGAAGGGCACTAGAACTCTCAATTTCCAATCGAATGAGCCCTTTTCGAAGTTTCTACGACTACTTTTTCGATACGAAGTGCCCGGGTATGGAGAAGAAAACGAAGAAGAAAAAAAAATAATACATTGTGCCCACATCGTTCTTTAATTAGGCAGCGCTATCGCGCTGCCCATGAAAGAGCATAAGACTTAGACGAAACAACTGTGACTCATTGGTCACAGATGTGAGGTCGCACACGTAACAATGTCTATCGATTTGGACACAAGTCCTCTAAGGTACAACAAAAGTTCAAGCAGCTAATCCCTACCAAATTTAAATGAGATCCCATAGACCATTCTTATAAATGCGGAAGACAAGATTGCTGGCAACCATTACTCCAAAAATTATATCTACATCCTCTTGAATTTTAGCCCTTTCCTAACAAGAGGTCCAATTCACCAAAATCTACTCCCCCTCGCTACGAAAAAAGAATGCGTTTTTCCCTACATGTCAGGCTCATCTGATTTCGTTTACATAAGTACACACAGTCGAAATCTAAAAGGCTGGAACTCTAGAAAGAAGTGAAGACTTCCACTCTGGAAATTAAGTAAGTGGTTTGTCATGCATTAGTAAGCCCATTTCTGCTCTCTTCCCTCCAAAAATGTGGTAAGCTATTTACAACTTGTACGTTAGCTTTTTCTCGAGTCTGCATTTGTACCTAAAATCAAAGTTAAAGAAAAACAAGAAATAGAAATAAATAACAAAAGGTAAATTACTTGTTTTACTGTATCTCTTTTCTTCCTGACATCATCCTCATTATCTTCTCCGCCACTTGTAATAACAACTGATTTATCTATGTTATCAACATCACTATCAGGCCTAAGTTCATGACCTCTATGTTTTATTACAGGAGCTTCACCATCCGGCGCCTTGTCCTGTACCTTAGGTTTCTCAAGTATAGCTTCAGAAGCATCTATCTTTTTCTTCAGACGCTCTTTGTCACTTAGTAAATGAGGATCGGGTTCATCCATTTGTCCATGTTTATTAATCCCACCCCAATGTACTAATTCTGCTTTGTCTGGATTATCACCCACAATTTCATTTGCACTGGATGGCTGAGGTATCAATATGTCTGGAGCAGCATTCTGTACATGAACATAGACTTGATACACTTTATCAGCTGAACTACTCCGTAAATCAGGAATGAGGAAAATTGTTGTTATAGAAAATACTATCACAGTTAGGACAAGAATCAAAAATATGTATCTCTCTTTTAGTTTAATAGTCCTCCTTGAGGGAAAGGCCAGTCCAGCAATACGTCCCATTTTAGCAGCCATAAAAGATGTACTATAAAAATAAAAGTAATAAGCCCCTGAAAATTTTATCATTACCAAACTACTAACGTATCAATTTGCCTATGGTTAGGAAAATTGTTCATTAAAATGGCTCTTGACAAGTATATCAATTTACGTTGAGCCAATATGTGCCATGAAGGCCAACAGGAGCGATAACTGAGATGGGAAGGGGAATTACCCCCAGTCCCAGATTTTGACAAAGACATTTTTCAGTATTTTCATTGAAAAATGTATCTCTTTGGTATTTTCTATAAAAAACAATTTGAAAAATCACCAAAATCATCCACCCTTATAAGACAAAAGAGATAAAAATCTCGAAAAAAAAACAAACGAACAAAAGAATGAGTCTATTGCCAGCCAGCCATAAAACACAGAAGAAAATAAAAGAAAATAAAAAAACAAGAAAATAAAAGACAACAATCAGGACGGACATTTCAACTGTATCAAACTAGGCGTCCTCAACGTTAAGAAAAGAAACAATCTGAAACATAACCATTTAAAAGAAAAAAGTGATAAAATAAAAACAATAAAACCAAAGAGATCAAAGCAAATTATATACAAATGCTGCTCCATGATCAACACAGCATAGAAAATGTAGTTTGCAAAAACCCTTGTGAATACACCCGGGGCGGATCCAGGGGGGAGCGAGGGGGGCGCGCGCCCCCCTAATGTCGTCTAAAGTAGTGTAATTCACTTAATTAACGCAAGTTTGCGTTAATTAAACTTGCTTCTAACGCAAGTTTATCGGATCAACCTATTTTGCCCCCCCCCCCTAAAAAAACTGGATCCGCCCCTAAAACACACAGAAGCAACTGAATAAAAATAATAAGAAAATGAACCGAATCATAGAGATTGAACATAATTTTTCTCGAGATTTATCTCTCTTTGTATTGTCATGGTATACCCGTCTGGCTTTAGCTCTTTTATTAACCACCCCAGATTTTGAAACATACATTTTGCTCCCTTGCATACATTTCATGAAGTGGCACCCTTGAACGGGCTTGGACCTGCCTAATAAAATAAAAATCACAATTCACGTTTTGTGAAAAGAAAAAGGACTTATATTACGGTAGCAATCAACAGATCATCCTATTATTTGTGTGGCGTTCGAATTACTTTGGATTAGCTGATTAAGGATGCCAGAGTACGGTGGTGAATAACAAAGCAGGTTCCGCGGACCACCGGGCCAGCCGTCAATTGCTGATTACCAATGCTGCCGTGGGCCTGCCCACTGAAAGATAAGTTGATTTTTTTTTTCTTTTTTGGTTTTTCTCGTAGTAGCGAAGAAATGTCAAAATTCCAACAGTTCCAGCTTGCGTTAGCGAATTTCAAAAGATTCCCGCTATGGCCCGTAAGAATTATCCAAGTTTCAAAGGATAAAAAAGGAATATTCAACTACTTAGTTTTTGCGTATGGAGATCACACAGAGTCGCGCCTAACCGAGAATAGTCTCATCTCGTTTGAGGACAATTACCGCGAAGCATCTACAAAAACTGATAAAAATGTTGGAAGTGCGTTTAAAGAGGTTAACCAAAACCCGGACATTTATAAGATGGATTCCAAAACTTTCGCATCACTGAGAGCAGTTTCTTCTGGACCATCTACCGCGGATTTGCCAGTTAAAATAGTCGCAACTGAGGACTAAATCGCTAAAACAAAAGAATCAATGATGAGCGCGATTACTAAGCAAGTTCAAGATAAATGCGGAAACGACCAAACTCTGAAAACTTCTGTTGAGACTATCGTGAGTGAAATATACTCGTCAGTGTCGCTTGAGTTTAATCCGAAGCTAGAGCAAATGTTGGTATCAGTAAAGAATATCAAAGGACTGATTGAAAATTTAGTGAACCGTATTGCAAAATTAGAAGTGAAAATTGATGATTATGAGCAAGAAAAACAGCTTGGAACTCTAGTTTTTCATGGTATTAAGCAGCAGCCGGGTGTTGACTTGAAGTCAACCATTCTGAATATAGCCTCGCAAAAGCTAGGGCTTCCCGGTATCTCTGATTGTGATTTTGCTATGGTTTACAGGTCGAAATTGAATAATCCAGGGTCGGCAAACGATTAAGTTGCACCAGTGTTCGTGAGATTTTCTACCTGTGAGACGGCCCGTAGAGTGTTTGCGATTAAACAAAATTGGCTGGTTCGAAAATCTTTTTGTCTGAGTCTCTAACCAAGCGCCGTCGCGATATCCTGAGTGCCGCGAGAGACAAGTTTGGCGTGAAAAATGTATGGTCAGATCGGGGCCAGGTTCTCGCAATGCTTCCGGGTGAGCGAGCTGCTCGTCGAATTAACTCGCTTTCAGATTGCGTTTAGTTTGTTGTTTATGAGTAGTTTGGTAGTGTTTATCTTGTCAAGATGTTCTATATTACTCTTTATTTATATTTTTATTTTGTTGTTTATTTTTTGATTTCTTATGAGTATAAATATCACCCCGTTTGAGCGCGGAAAAGGGATGAATTATAGGATTGTTTTTTGCGTAAGTTGATATGAGTAGTAGTTTAAGTGGAAGATTGAGTGATTTGCAAAATAATCCGTTTAATGTTGATGATTATTTGTTGACGGATATTGGAAATGATGGGTCGCAAATTAGTTTTCGTCCATCTCTTGATAGTAAATATCGTCAGTTATCAACTTTGGAGGAGTTAGGCCGGTCTGGATTTCATGCATGTACATGGAATTGTCATTTAACGTCTTCTTACCATGAGATTTTTGATTTTATTTCCCGATCTAATAATTTACATATAATGGCATTATGTGAAACATTTTTGGGTCATGATACTGTTCTTTCGTCGTTTAATTTTCCAGGTTATGAACTGATTGCTCGAAGTCGAACGTCAATGGGACGTGGAGGCCTGGCTTTCATTGTCCGACAGGATTTGAATTGGAAAATTAGAAAGGATTTGGACATTTGGAAGGAGAGTAAGATAGAAACCCTTAGTATAGAAATTCAGTTTGAAAATCGAGCTTGTATTTTTACTGTTGTATATAAGCCACCAAGTGCATCATTTGAAGAGTTTGCTGAAGGATTTGAATGTCTTGCTGCAAAGGTAAATAGATCTAGTCAAGAGTTTATATGTATGGGAGACTTTAATTTTGATTTGTTAAATGTACGTGGACCAAATTTGGATTTTTTGAGCCTGATGATGTCAAATGATTTATACCCGACCGTGAGCACTCCAACGAGAATCACGGATCATTCGGAAACGCTCATCGATAATGTGTTTGTGTCTTCAGCAATACTAAGTAAAGGGTACTGCTCTGTTGTTATAAGCCCAGCCTCCGACCATCTTCCGGTTGTATTGCATTTGAATTTTGAAGTGAAGAAAAATAACAGAAAGAATAAAATACCAATGCGTGAACTGAAGCCAGTTAATCTGAAAAAATTTGAAGAACAAATTAGTGTTATTAACTGGGAAACAGTACTGAATGAAGATCATCCGTCGGAAGCATTTGAAAAGTTTAACCAAATAGTGTCGAATGTTTAGGATAGGACGTGTCCGCTTAAAGAAACAAACCCCAGAAAGAATAAACCAAGAAAACCATGGTGTGATGATGAGCTGCTGAATCTATTTAATATGAAAAATCAGGCGTGTGAGGAGCATCTGAATCATCCGCAGAATAATGAGCTCCATGTGATGTATAAAGAGCTAAGGAATAGGGCAAATGCCCTAAGAAGAAAAAAAGAAGGCATATTTTACAAATGTATTTGAAGAAAGTAAAGGTAACCCCAAAGCAACATGGCAAGTTGTGAATGATCTTCTAAAAGGTCCTATGAAGCCATCGGAGCCAAAAATTGTGCTAAATAATAGGACCTTGGAAGAAACTGAGGAAATCTGCAACGCATTTGGACAATATTTCCCTGAAATTGGCTGCAAGATTCAAGAAGAAGCAAGGAGCTCCCATGTTTTCGAATCAAGCAGTTTTGTTGATGAGCGAGGAAGAGGTTTCGAAATGCATTTCCAGCCTTGTACTGAAGAGGAGGTACGCAGAATTGTTAGCACGATTAAGTCAAACAGTGCAGGAGTTGATGGAATGAACCTCAGAACGCTCAAGTCGGTTCTGGTTTATTTGCTTCCTGTCCTTGTATACCTTATCAATATTTCTATGGAAAAGGGGATGTTTCCGAGTGCGCTTAAAATAGCTAAAGTTGTACCGTTGCACAAAGGTGGAGTCAAAACTGATATATCTAATTGGAGACCAATATCAATTCTCCCGATTTATTCAAAAGTTTATGAAAAGATTGTTCATCACCGGCTTTACGAGTATCTGATGAAAATTGGTATTTTACATGATGGTCAATTTGGCTTCCGGAAAGGACATTAGACGATGCAGGCAGTCCAGCATCTTCTGGAAAATATTAACTCAGCACTTGAGAATGGCGAGCAGTGCATGGGCGTTTTTATTGATTTTAGAAAGGCTTTAGACACTGTTGATTTTAAGATTTTATTAGAAAGGCTGTGCTATTTAGGCATAAAGGGTAGTGTTTTAAATTGGTTTGAATCGTATTTAAGTGAACAGAAGCTACGAGTGACTTTGAGTAACAAATCTTCTCAGCCGTTTCCCATAAAGTGTGGTGTTCCACAGGGCTCAGTTCTTGGTCCTCTCCTGTACCTGACATTTGTAGACACAATGAGATTCTACATTCCCGGAGCTTCAGTTACTTCGTTTGCTGACGACACGGCTTTAGTGATTGCAGCAAAGTCGCTGCAAGAGCTCTTGTTCAAGGCTAATAAGGCGCTGGATGGCCTACATGAATTTGTTTGTGCTAGCCTACTTAGCGTCAATGCATCAAAAACTAATTTTATGATGTTTACAAGGACTGGTTCTGCTCCCACTCTCCCTGGTGTCATTATTTACAATGGCCTACCGCTATCACAAGTCGAAGAGATCCGATATCTGGGATTCATCCTGGATCAAAACTTGAGTTGGAGAAAACACTGCGACATCAAAGCATGCAAGCTGGCGCGAGGCCTTGGAGTTCTGAACCGTTTTCAAAATTTTTTACCTTTAAGAATTCTGCTTTTATTGTATTTTTCCATAATAGCACCTTATATAAATTATGGTTGTTTGATTTGGGCGAGTAATTTTAGTTGCAATTTTAGAAGAGTTCAAGTTCTGCAGAATAAGGCTATAAGGTTGATTGGAAGGTATGATCGTGGTATTGATAGCACTGAATCACTTTTTAGAAAGTTTAAAATTTTAAATGTTGGTGAAATAAGGGATTATCAAATTGGAGTTTTTGTATTTCAGTGTCTGAATGGTTTTGCACCGGATTTTTTTATGAATATTTTTAAGCCTAATTCGTTTTATCACGATTATTCAACTAGGAGTGCGGATAGTCTTGCAACTTAGCTACGGAACACAACGAGAGCGAGTCAAGTGACCAGACACATGGGCCCGTCAGTTTGGAATTCGTTCCCAGTTTCTGTTCGTCAAGCTGAAATTGTGCCGCAACTTAAAACACTTATTAAAAATCATTTCTTTTCAGGAATTTGGTAGTTTTAATGGTTCGAGAGATGGCTTTTTTTTTTTTTTTGTAGATATTTTATTTTTATTTTTTTTTTTTTTATATTTTGTGCCATTATATATTTATCATTATTTTCTGTTATTATTATTGTTTTCCCCTTTTTTCATTTTAATTGGTTTGATGATTTGGCATGCATGATATCCAACCGGTCGCTTTTTCAAGCATCTTCTTGCTTTAGTGCGACTTGTTGTCACATTGAGTTGTTTTTTGTTAATAAAAATGTATGAACCTGAACCTGAACCTCATAAAATACTAATACAAACTTGTACAAATTACCACCTTAGGTACTAAATGCTACCTCTTGTGCACTTAGCATGCCTCATTATAATTTTGAAGCCATGCCGAAATCATTTTACAATCTAGAGACATTTTTTGAAACTTTAATAAAATCAAACAACTATATTTTTTGAAAGGTACATTTCTTAATGTCAGCACATCATGAATTAAAACTATCATTGGAAAATCAAACTAGACAATTTATTCTTCTTTTAATAACTCTTATAAAAATTATGTAAATTTCAAGGGGTCATCCACTTTCCACCACCTTTTGTACATCTCGGAGCGCCACGTGTGCCACACAGTTCCACCACGCATGGCACATTTTCACCTGGCTTGGCATAGTCCCTACAACGCTTGGTAGTGACGTCACTTACTTAAAACAAACGGAAATCGTTATGTACATTAGAGGGGTTGCCCCTTCCTGAATCCCTCGCTTTTTACGCTAAAGTTTGACTTTTTGTCCCAATTCTTTAAAAGCGACTTCTGAAGCACAAAGCCGTTTAATTAGAATAATAAGTTTTTTTAAAAGTTCAAAAAAAAAAAATTAGCGTACAGAGCGAGGTGCTGAGAATCGGGCAACCCCCTCATGTAGGCAATAATTTCTGTTCGCTTTAAGTTTTGATATTGCCTTACTTTCAGTTGAGAAAAAACTTGTTTTTTTATTTAGTTTCTAATCGTTTTTTTAAATAATGCAAGGAAATCTGGCCCTGTCTCCACGGAGAAATCCCCCTCCCCACGAAATATTCTCTAGAGTCTAGACAATTCAATCTTGGTGAGAATTTACCGCGGACAATTACCCTTAACAGCTCCATGCGTAAAATTGCGACGGAAAAGAGAAAGCAACCCCAGTGTATAATTTCTCCTGACAAATTCACCCCCCGAAAACTTCCCTCCCCATGGAAAATTCCCCCTTGGAAATACCCCCAGCAGAAACCCCCCCCACCCGAAAATGAATACATACTTCCCAATAACAAATACTATGCGTAAAGAAGGGCAATTTTTTAACTTGAAAACCTTTCCCCTGGGGCTGTGGTGGGAGGGGTCATGTTATATCCAAAGGCATAGTTATTGGGCCTTCAACTATGATGAACAAAATGGTTATCTTAGAATTTTGATCGGACGATTTTGGAAAAAGGGGGCGGGGGATGGGGCCTAGTTGCCCCCCAATCGTTTTGGCCACTTAAAAAAGGCCACAAGAGCTTTTAGTTTCCGTTCGAATGAGCCAGGACCACTGGGTCGATACGATCACCCCTGAAAGAAAAAAAAAGGCATTTGTGATCTTTCTTCTGGCAAAAAAATACAAAATTCCGCATTTTTGCAGATAGGAGCTTGAAACCTCTACAGTGGTGTTTTCTGATACGCTGAATATGATGCTGTGATTTTCATTAAGATTCTTTGATTTTTAGGGGCTGTTTCCCCCTTTTTTTCGAAAATCAGGCACATTTTCTCAGGCTCGTAGCCTTGAATCGATAAGAGTAAACTTAATGAAACTTATATTTCTGAAATTAGCATAATTTTTTTGACATATCAATTGGTATCAAAATTCCGTTTTTTAGTTTCGGCTACAATTGAGCCGGGTCGCTCCTTACTTGCAGTTCGTTACCACGAACTGTTTCATCAGAAACAAACATGCCTGTTTATCCTATCTCAGATATTACAAACAACCTTTGTTAACTTATGGAAACAGAATTATTAGCTAAAAAATTTCCTTCTAAAAATATTTGTAAAAGACCTTATTGGGCAAGGAATTTACGAATGAGGTTTTCAAAATTCAAATGAAGTAAAACTGTAAATAAAGCAAGTCTTCCCAAGTTTTTTTTGAAATGATGAAATCATCAAGTTTTATTTTTAATAATTATATTTTTTTCATATCCTAAACTCAAAATCAATCAACAATTTGAATTTTCAGACAGTTTTACAATTAATTGTCAGCAATTATCTAAAAAAATAATTTCCTGTCATCAGTGGTGTCATTTGGGGGCGTAGGGGGCAGTTAACTCCCCCCCCCTCCAATAATTTGGATAAAAAATAATTAGGACAACAGCCTTTTTGTTTTTTTAATGAAAAAAAAACCAAAGTGCACTTTTTGGGTGCCATATGGCACTTTATGATTGCCTAATTAAGTCAAATTTTTAAAGAGGAATTAGATATAAAAACTAGTTTATAAATGAGCCCATAATTAGCTCTCAATGATGTCCTTGTGTCCGACCCAGCCTTTCCATTCCAAAAATGTCACCCAAATTGCACTTTTATTGTACCATGTGGCACTTCTGACGGCCTTGTCGAGTCTAATATAAAAAAAGATAAGACGTAAGAACTGGCTTTATGAGTCCGTAAACAGATCTCCATATTTCCAGTGCCTCAATAGCGACGAACAAAAATGAGAGGACATAACCCTCCTGCCATGAAAAAAATGACCTTTTCTTGTTGTTCAATGGTTGTAATTTTCCTGTATGAGGTTTCAACAATGGCAATTTAAAGGGTGTACTGTTTGATTTGATAAGACGTCAGTTTCAAATCACATGCAACTGAATGATGCTATGCACGGGGCTGTTGGAATAGTGCGTAGATCAACTGCGAGATTTAGTCCCCTATGGGGGGCGCGGGAGTTAAAGGAAGTGGAAGGGGGATACGTACTTTATTATTAGCGATAAAGCTGGCAAAAAGCCGAACTTATTAAACTCCCCATCACCCTCCTGAAAGCTTGTTTACAGTGCACTGCTGTCGTGTACAGCAACTCATGCTGACAGCCTTAGTAAAAGCTGAGTCCACTAGTTAATTTATGTATGTTTGATGTGAGTGCATTGTTAATTTATACATTTTGTAATGATTTTAAATTTAACTGAATAACGTGTTTGCTAAATAGTAACTTTTCTTCGTTATCGCTTGAAGAAAAATGTCCTATGGAAGACTTAGGCAATGAACTGACTATCTTTGCGGTTTAACCATTTGGCACATTCCCCCCCCCTCAGGTGAAAGAGCGCATGCACATGTTCTGTAAGTTATTAATTCAAAATAAGCGCGTCCATAGGCTCAGGGATGTAATATGGCCAAACTTTCGGTTCCATAACCAGTTCTGTAAGAACCAGCATTGTACAGCTCTCAACTTTGATGTGTTTTATAATGTTATTAAAAATACCATTTGTATCAATTTATTTGGCTATAACGGGTTATAAAACCCACTAAGAACAGAGCTCCTTGCTTTATTTCTTTTGCTTAGTAACAACTTTATACAGGCAACAGAAAGTGGAACAAGATAAAGAAGGTACTGCAAATCGATTTGGTGCCCATCAGCGTCTTCTTATAGTAACACAATAACAGAAAGTGAAGAAAATCTTAACAGTCAAAGCAGCTCAACTTTGACCAAATTAATTAACGAACGTGACCCAATTAATCAACCAGCCTTATATCCAAAGGCATAGTTATTGGCCCTTTAAACTATGATGAAAAAAATGGCTATCTAAAATTTGGATCGGACGATTTTGGAAAAAAATTGCTGGGGAGGGGGCCTAGTTGTCCTCCGGTCTTTTTGGTCACTTAAAAAGAGCACTAGAACTTTTGACTCTTGTTCGAATGAGCTCTCTCCCTATATTCTAGGTCCACCAGGTCGATACGGTCACCCCTGGAGAAAAAAATAAACACGCATCCATGATCTTTCTTCCAGCAAAAAATTGAAAATTCCACATTTTTCCAGATAGGCGTTTGAAACCTCTGAAAAATCTGACACGCTGAATCTGATGGTGTTATTTTCATTAAGATTCTTTGATTTTTAGGGAGTGTTTCCCCCTGTTTGTAAAATCAGGCAAATTTTATCAGGCTCGTAGCCTTAAATGTGTAACACTAAACTTAATGAAACTTATATATTTGGAATCAGTATAATTAAGCCAATTCTTTTGATATATTTATCAGTATCAAAATTCAACTTTTTCGAGTTTCGGTTACTATTAAGCCGCGTCGCTCCTCACTTACAGTCCGTTACCACGAACTGTTTGAAAAAACTTTATTTTCCCTTAGACTAACCGGAAAAAATTCAGATAAGAGTCCTCAGAATTTTCAGACATCTTTAAAACATAATTAGGTTTGTGTTTTTCAAAAGTTTTCCTCACCTCTCCCCAACAGGTGGTTTTAAAAGGGGGGGGGGATTGAGAAGGCACTCGCACTAGGCGCATTAATTTTAGGGGCATAGATTTGAAATAAATAATCTAACATTTATAATCATTTTGTAGTTTTTGATATTTTATATTTATTAAAATAAAGTAGAGGTCATAGTTGGCAGTAAGGTACTTACTTACTGTAATACTTATATAATAATACTTAATACTTATTGTAAGTATAAGCAAACTGAAGAGACTAGAACTGCCACTGTTTTCTCCTGAAGGATAGCCCATGCTCATTGACTATCTGGATGTGGACCTTTCTTGCCCCCCCCCTTTATAAAAATTCTGGAGCTAGTCTTCTGCCTTAATGACAGCAGAAACATGCCTTATAGCCAAATAGCTGTTATTAAAATTCCATCCCAGCCCAACCCCCTCCACCTTAACATGGCCAGATATACTTCTAGGCTTAACACATAAGTTTTTTTTTCTTTCTTTTGGATATATAGCATAATGAATCAGCTTGCAAAATAAGTCAGCAAAAAGTGTGAAAGACGCCATATTTCTGCCATTTACAACGATGATTAGAGAACTTTGATGATATACTCATCATTATTTTTAGACTGCTGATTAGAGCAGAATGATGAAAGACGTTTGCAAAAGAACACAATAAGGTGCAAGATATTAGTCCTGAGATTTCACTTTTAAGCATTCTTTGTCAAAAGATGTAAGATCTTAGCACAAGATAAGTAAAAAAACAGCCCTTTTGAGCCCTTGAAGTGACACCTTGTTCTCCCTTCTTCTTTTTATGCCAAAAAAGATATCAGATAGAAAAAAGAAATCCACCATTTGATATCCATTAACTGCTCTTTCCAAATACAGTACCTACTGTTGCCAACATGATATAGATAATTAGAATTAGGTGATTATATATCAGATTAGGTTAGTTCAGATAGTTAACTAGAATCTTGTGAAACGTTAAGGAGATGCTCTCTCTCTCACAAATCATGTACACCCGCTGGCACATGCCACCAAGATGTACAGGCACATGCCACTAAAGTGGCACATGTTCCAAGATGTACACTAAGTGACAGGAAGTCAGAACCTCCTTACAAAACTCATTTTTTCAACAATTAAGCTTAATTAAAAGTTATTGTACACTCTAGTCTATCTAAATATATTAATTCTTCTTTACAATACTTGTCAGTAATTAGATCTGTTGATCACTGAGTCTGTCTCTGATTGATATGCTTTTTTGCCAGTTCAAGATCATTTGTCCAAGATTAGGCTTGTGCTAAAAATCTGCATTTGTGGTGAGACTTCACAATTAAAAATCAATAGTTAGCACTGTTTATAGATAAAATATCAAAATTAATGGCACATTTATTCAGAAATTTGAATGAATATAATGGTGAAAAAAAATCTAATTTGTAAGCAAATCATTTTTTGGATGTTTGACCATTTAGATAAGTATTAGGTCTTTTACTAGCCTACTGGGCATCTTATCTTGGGGTTACATTGGGTTCTATCAGGGGAGACTTGTCAGACAACTATGAGAGCAGTGATTTTTATATTTTGTAAAAAATACTGAATGAGGAATTGATTGGTATACTTTTCTTTTATTCTAAGTTTTACTACCAAAAGATACAAAACCGTGCATCAATATACACTTTGAAAGACCATTTGGGCTCAGAGGGAAATCCTTAATAATCACAGATAGTACATTTAGAGAGGAACCTAAAAGGCACATTGGCTGGTATATTTGTCTTATAGCTAGTGAATCAATCACAAAATCAATAAATTTACCTATCCTATTACATTTAGAAAGAACATTACATAGGAATCAAATAGTATATTTTTTACTTTTTTTTTTTGGGGGGGGGGGGGTAAAATTCTAGATAAAGGGCTTTTGTTATCTTGTTAGTTAGTTCAGTCAGGTCAATGAAACTTTCCGAAATTAATTCAAACCATAAATTATGCTTCAAGAAAGTGTGTTCAAGCCTGTATCTATCTCCAATTCTTCTTCATCTCTAGTAGCTTAGGAAATTGCATAAAAAATATTTCAAGATAGCTAAAAATGCCCAATATACGATGTTATTGTTTCTTGGTAAGCATATACAAGATTCCAGAACTGAGGTTGGGAAAAAGTGAACACACTACTTAATGGCTTTTTTTATGCCCTTTCTAAATTCAGTTTTGCTATTCAGTTTTGCTAAATTCAGTTTTGCCCTTAGCAATTCAGATTTGCTATTTCACTAGCAAATCGAATTTTAAGCCCAAAGTCCAATGTACCATAAAGTTACACCTAAATCCTCATATTTGGCTAAGAAAGTAAAACTTTCAGTAACAAAATCCAGGGCCAAAAACAAATTCTGTGAAGGTCCTATGTTAACCCTCTTCTGATTTCTATGCCTTAGAA
Organism: Artemia sp. Qi Xiang Cuo; assembly: GCF_049724085.1. NCBI lineage: Eukaryota > Metazoa > Arthropoda > Branchiopoda > Anostraca > Artemiidae > Artemia > Artemia sp. Qi Xiang Cuo. The sequence goes on along the minus strand of NC_142795.1, from coordinate 84,336,698 downwards.
ATTTGTCTACTTGACAAGTCTATATACCCATTGGAATTTGGCAAAACAGCCTTAAACATACCTTAATAACATAACATACCAAAACTTACCATAATATTCAGTTTCTTTTCTCTGGTTTAGGTTTTGAAAATGTAATTCCTGGTATTTGAGTAGAATGTTTAGCCATATCAATGGTATTTTTCTAAATTTAGGAAATGTGTTTGCAGATCTTTGAAACCTCATAAATTGGGATTGAACAAAGTTGTGAAACTAAAAATTTTTTGTACTTCATTTAAGCAGACAATCTAATTTGCAAGGTTTTCACTTTTATAAAACAAAGATGTTTAAAGATATCAAAGATCAGTACCCTCTTGAGAGAGAAGTAGAGGTGGGCACAGTACTTCAAAATACCTGCCCAAAACATACTTTAGTGTGTAAATCTATCCCTGAACATCTCATGTTCCTAAAGTGGCATTCACATGTGTGTCTAGCTAAAATTTTATGTTTAGACACATGTGTAGCCAGACTTCAATGTCTAGGCAATGACTGTTCATAAGTAAAATTTGGTGCTTGGCTAAAACTACAAATTTAGTTTCAAATAGATTACAGTTGTCATTTCTAGCCAATTAAGACAGCTTATGCAGGCAAAACTTTCAAAATTTTAATTCTAATTTTTTAATGTCAGAAGATAATAGATGAGATAAGCCAAACAATTGCCTTAGTATGCTTCACTATTATGTCTGGTGTTGCATATTTGCTTAAAATTTAAAAAACAATTAATGAAAAAACAAAATTAAATTTCAGTTTAAAAATGTAAACATAGATGATGAAAATAATGAAATTTGACACATTCTGATTGGCTGTAATTGAAAATTCTAGACATTGAGTTCTAGAGTCTAGAACTCAAAGTCTAGCTAAGTGTCTTGTCTAGCATGTCTAGCTAAGCACTGAATTTTACTTGTGAATGGTCATTGCCTAAACATTGAAGTCTGGCTAGACATGCATGTGAACACTTCTTAACCTAACCACTTTCTAAGATAGGAAACAGTAGCTTGTCTATAATTTTACCAACTTAATGATTAGTCAATCTTTTAGTACTACCATTTGGGACAATATTTGACAATGGTTTGTTGTCTGTGTGAATGGGTTCTTGACATGTCAAAACCATTAGACCTAAATCTGATTTAAAAAAAAAATCAGATATAGAATATTATCAGAAAGTGATTTATGAATATGGATAACAATAAAAGCAAATATGATAGGCCTAATACAATTAATAAAAACATTCTCTATATTATAGCCTAAGCAATAATTTTGATAGGCTATATAAGTTTTTTTAGTCTAGTACAAACCTATATCCTAGGGCTGTTTGGGACCATAAAGGGGGGGGGTGCATTTGCTAGTGAAAAAAAATGTTAGCCTAGCTAATTATTTGGAGAGTATAAAAAAGCATTGAAAAGGGTAGTGTGTTCACCTTGTCCCTACCCTAACCATGGAATCTTTGTATATATTTATTCATCTCTTTCCAAGGCTATATGCCTACAAAATTAAGTCATATGGCCTAAGCAAAATTAACCCAGCCTAGGCAGTAGACCTACAGCTGCAGCAATGGCATAGCAAAATTTCAGAAATTTCTGCACCTTATGAATAGACTAAGAGTAAAATACATAATCCAATCTAACTTAGGGGTATTTCAGCGCTTCCGATGCCACTTGTAATTTTGGCCTAGGCCTACCAAAAATTTAGCTTACTTCAGTGCCTCAGTAGGCCAAAGCCACCAACATAGCCTAGATGAATCCTTGATTATATACAGCACATCAGTTGCTAGACTGTCCGAAACTTTTTCCTACGATCAAATACATAATAAAGCAAAATACCCTAATCTGGAGCTTTTGGCCTTAACCTTCAATTTTTGACAAACAGCCTACAGATACTGTTGACATTTGGCATTTTTAGAACAATTATTGTGAAAAATTGCAAGCTTGCCATCTATGCCATACAAAAATAGAGTGCTCTTGGTATTTGCGCCATCAAAAAATGGGGCTTGCCAGCTTTTTGAAACATTTATTTCGTTTTCTTGGTTTCGTTTCTATTTTTTATAAAAAATTTTATAAAATATTTCATTTCTATAATTTATATTCTATTTTTATAATCATTATTTATTCTCACTGTCTAGAATGATTCTGCATAACTTTTCATGTTTCTCGGTTGAATGGTTTAGTTGCACGTTCAACGGAAAGATTAAGAAAAGTATACCAGACGCTGGATTTTATAGTAAGTGAACAGTACATTAATCGACATGTAAAATATAAGCTAGAATTTGCTTTTTAAAAAATTATGTTACATAAAATTATTCTGCCAAAACAATTAATTGAACCGTTCAGAAGCAAATTTTGGTTGAATAACACTCAAATTATTCAGTAAAACCACCTTATTCTATCAAGCTTTTCTTTGTTCACTTAGGATCATTCTAAAGATCTATGATTTAAATTCCGTTTCATTTATTATCCTTGGACTGTGCTTTCCTAAAGAAGCTGTGCCATTATCTAGTGACCTTCATATGATTGTTGTTAATAACGGCCGTCTCTATGGTGAACAGCTTGTTTGTTCCTAATAAGTGGTGCGACCGTATGCAATCGTAGTCACTCAGAAATTATTCGGGCGCTGTATTTTGTACTGATGAAAAACGAACGATTTAGAAATATTATTATTATTTCTAGTGTATTTGGTTGAGGAAGAATCATTGAAAGACGAGAAAAATATTTTGGATGAGTGTGCTGTTTAAAAATCGTGTTATTGAGGTTCCATTTCAAATCTTACTACATCAACTGGGATTGCCTATACTTTTTCTCTTTAATATTGCATAACGCTCCGTGATTTTTCGCAAAGTCAATTGATTTTTCGTTATTAGTGTTTGAAAGAAAATGGTCACTTCAACACGCAAATCAACTCACTTCAACAAGGTTGCTATGGAGACTGTCATATAACTAACAGCACCGCCATTTGACGTACCTGTGGCATTCATAATGCATTCGAGTATCCCTTATTTGACCAATCAGCTTAAAAACTATCTTTTCCGGATGGGATTCATAAAAGATAACAACAAATACTTATTCCACAACTTATTAACAATAAATGGTATCAGCAACATTGAGTATGTACGCTTCACTGTAAATGCAGCTTTTTTACAAAACTCCGAAGGTTTGCCACATTTTACGATTAGCGCAGGGCCGGATACAGGACTTTTTTTAGGGGGGGGGGGTGCAATAGAGTTTGATCCGATAAACTTGCGTTACGAGCAATTTTAATTAACGCAAACTTGCGTTAATTAGGTAAATTACACTACTTTAGACTATGTTAGGGGGGCACGCCCCCTTGTCCCCCTCTGGATCCGCCACTGCGAGTAATGCTTAGATTGAATATGAAAATCAAGCTTAAAACGAAAAAAAATATTTTGCTATTAAAGTATAAATGAAACTTAAAACGGACAGAAATTAAATAAACAATCAATGCGAACAAACATAAAACAGGTATTAATGTAAATGAATAAATAAATCTTAAAACGAGTAAAACTTAAATTGAATATGCAAATCAAGTTTGAATCGAATAAAAATAACTACAAACAAGAGTTTGGGTATCGCCTCACTGCAGAAGTCTAAAACCTACCGCGTCATTGGCGCTTTACTGAAAACTATATGACTCTTGAACAGTCTTGGAAAGTATAAACAAAATCAAATTGAATATTAGATATATAATGATATTAATATTTGAAAGATCCATCAGTTCAAGATTTTTTTTTTCACTTTAATTTTTATTTTCACTTTCAATGCTGTAAGAACTGGAAAAGAATAAATTTGTAATATACGAGTAATTCGTTTTCAGTGAAGCGCCAATGACGCAGAAGGCTTTAGGTTTTTACAGTTAAAGAAAGGGGCAGTATCTAAATTTTGTTTGTAGTGAAATTATGTTTGTCTTGAACAATCTTGGAAAAAACTAATAAATTAAACTGAATATTTGATGTATAATGATATTAATTGCTGAAAGCTCCTCAGTTCAAAATTTTATTGTAATTTTAATATTTATTTTCAATATTAAGTACAAAATGAAACACTTGTAATATAATTCGTTTTCAGTAAAGCGCCAATGACGCAGTAGATTTTAACCTTTACTTTTCTTTGAAAAAATTATTTTTCAGAAAGTTTTTTTTAATTAATTTTTGTTCGTTTTTGGATGCAAAAAGTTTCAAGTTTTTATGGCATGGGGGGGGGGGGTTGCTTACTGTCCGATTATTCTTGACTTTAAAAAACGGATCTAGAACTTTCGATTTAAATTGAATGAGGCTTTTTTTAAAGTCTATACAATTACCTCTTTGATAAAAGCCTTATATATGAACAATAGACAGCTTGCATAACTTGTGGACAGCGATTGACAACAGTGAATGGATTGAAAAAATAGCTTCAATAAGGGTGTTTAGACCATTTCACTTGCTGACTCAGAGAGATAACGACTGTTTGGAATTAACCTTAATAGGATTTTGTTTGCCAAAGCATTTTTGCATCTATCGCAGAGTATGTATTTTAACCTTATAATTGGATAGTTATAATAGATTTACTATGTGTTCTTTCCATACAAAGCTTTACCTTATTAGTCTTTGTGGTGGGGGCAGCGTAGTTGGCATAAATAAGAAAACTTTAGCATAGGCAGTAGGAGAGGGGGAGGTTGGAGACTCATCCAATCCAATACGGGTCGGAACTTACTTATCTCCTCCGTTCCCGATTTAGGAGATTAGACAGACTCATTGGGCTGTAGAATGATGGACCGTTTGAATTGTGGAAGACGTCAAAATATTCAAAAATACTTTATATTTCTAGTTATTGCAGGATTGATTTCATAGATTGTGCGATGGTGAGCCCCCTTAATATCTCCCATTTGCACTGCAAATGGGAGGATATCAGGGGGTCGGTTTTAATGCTAAGGGGTGGGCGGGCAGGGCTGGCTGTACACAACAAAATGAGGAGTTATTAGAAAAAGACCCAATAAAACATTAAAGCCTTATGGTCTTTATGACCTTTGGTTTTCGATTGTCTAAAACTTGGTAACAGAAAACTTGTAACCTCTACTGTAGGGTTCTTTGATACGCTGAAACCGATGGTATGATTTTCATTAAGATTCTATGACTTTTAGGGGCTGTTTTCCCCTTTTTTTGAAAATAAGGCAACTATTCTCAGGTTCTTAACTTTTGATGGGTAAGAGCAAAATTGTTGAAACTTATATATTTGAAATCAGCATAAAAATCTGATTCTTTTGATGTATCGATTGGTTACTATTGAGCCGGGTCGCTCCTTACTTACAGTTCGTTATCACAAACTGTTTGATAATGACTAAAATGGGTGAGATGGTTAGGGCACGTTCTGCGGATGAAGGATGACGGACTGGCGAATATTATCCTTTTCGGCTAACCGTCTAGGGCTAAACGGAAAACAACCTTCGGCTTGGATGGGAGGATGTCGTAAGGAAAAAATTGATTGAAATGAGAACTTTCTGAGAGGGTATAAAGAGGGAGGCTTTGAATATATTTGAATGGAAGAGGAGCGTGCGTAGCTGTGTTGGGCTGAGACAGCTTGGTGCTGCGGTGAGCAGTTAATAATAGTAGTATTAGTAGTATCTTCAATAATCCTAGATTACCAAATCTTTTCGAAAATGTGCAAATTGTGGAATAGACCATGTTTCCTAGAGCCTTAAATCTGAAGTGCTATGTGAACTGCAAGAAAGCTATGTCCAGTGCCTCAAAGTGATTCACTCAACGCATGCGAGCTTTGTATGTTTGAACATAAACGGTACTAAAAGATCTTTTGCTTGATGAACTGTCAGCCCACGATATTTTTATAGAAGAACACCTTTTAGGAAAGGTTCATATCTCTAGTCTTAAGCAACACTCTTCCCACATACCTGCGAGGCACGTAAAACAAAAGGTCGTCTATCCCCCAGTATAGCAATTTTCATCAAGGGGCTATTGACGCCATCTATGTTACATTCCGGCAATAATGTTCTGGCGATTCAGTATGGGAATTGTCCCTGTATAACTTTAATAAATAATAACTTTAATAAATCAAATAATATTAACATCTTGATTACTAAATATCACTATATGTATATTAAACTGACAATGTACATTCATTTGTATTTTTTTCAGTAAAGTGCAAATTTTGTTCTGCCCTTGGGAAGGCACAGTTGTTTTGAGCCCATCTTATGTTATATTCTGCTCGTTTTGAGTTTGATTCTTTTAATTAATGTAATTTCGGCTCGTTTTGGGTTTCATTTATTTATCGATGCTGATTTGCGGTAGTTCCAAACTTTGTCGATCATTGGATTTCATTGTGACGCATTTTTGGTTTAATGGAGTTATTCACTTTTCTTTGAAAAACTTATTTTGTGGGATTTAAAAAAAAAATTAATTTCTGTTCGTTTTATATTGACATAGTCTTTTCAGGGAAAAAGAAATAATGCTTTAAATCTTTTCTTTTTTTGAAGACTTTATGGTTTGGCCTGCTATTTGTATGCTGGAGAAAAATTTTCAGCAATTTTTAATAACATACACCCTTTTAAAAATCTGGACACGAATAGTAGTGTTTAATTTAGTTTCATACCTCCTCTAGTTGACCTGAAATGGAAAACTTAATACCATTTGCAAAAAATCTGTTAACTTTCTTTGATAGCTTGTATACACTTACGGTATTGTGATTTGGTTAAATTTTAAGAGCAGAAGCAGCCCCGAAAGTTTGAACATAATACCCCAGTCGTTCTTGGGATACTGCTGAGATGCCTTATTTGGAATTAGCATTAACACAGTGCATTTATGATTTAATCTTAAGGCAAAATTTTTTTTTTAAACATATTGGGCAAATGGGTGGGGGGGGGTGGGAGGGGGATTATTTGCCGTTCAATCACTTTTAACTATTAAAAGGGGCATTAGCGCTTTTTATTTGCAATCGAATGAACCCTTTTCGAAGTTCCCACGACAAATCCCTTGATACAAAGTGCCCTGGTCTAAACAACAACAACAACAAAAAAAGAAATACATTATACCCACATCGATCTTTACTATAAAAATGTCAAGCCTTCCAATCACTTTTGACTATTAAAAAGGGCACTAGGCCTTTCGATTTCCAATCGAATGAGCCCTTTTTGAAACGACAACGCTTTCTATAAACCCCTTATATGCATAAATTACAGCCCTTACTCTAAGGGCTGTTAGGGTGGTTGTCATCCTCTAAGACTTAATTTCCAGAACTTTCAACTACGTTAAACAAAATGGCTATCTCAAAAATTTGATTGGATGTGTTTGGGTAAATGATGGGCGCGAGAGGGCGGTAGTCGATCTCCAATCACTTTGAACTATTAAAAATGGCCCTAAGCCTTTCTATATCCAAACAAATGAGCCCTTTTGAATTTTCTAGAACAAAGCTTTCAATAAGAACCTTATATACCCCCAGGGCATAACTTACAACCCTTGCCCTAAGGGCTGCGGGGGTGTCATTCTCAAAGACCCAATTTCAATAACTTTCATCTATGTTGAACAAAATGGTTTTCTGAAAATTTCGATTAGATGTTTTTGGGGTACTAGTGGGTATGAGAAGCGGGTTAGTTACACTCCAATCCCTTTTGACTATTAAAAAGGGTACTAGCCCTCTCAATTTCAAACCGTATGAGCTCCTTTTGAAGTTTTATGACAACTCTATCTACAAAAACCTTATATGCCCCCAGGGCATAACTTACAACCATTGCCCTTAGGGCTCTGGGGGGTTTATCATCCTTAAATACATAATTTCCAGAACTTTCAACAATGTTGAACAAAATGGCTGTCTCTAAAAGGTGATTGTATTTGGGTGGGGAAATGTTGGACGTAAGAAGGTTGTCAATTACTATCCGATGACTTTTGAAATTTAAAAAGGGCAATATCCATTTCCAATCAAATGAACCCATTCTAAAAGTTTCACAACTAATTTCTATATAAACCTTATATGCCCCCAGGGCATAACTTACAACCCTTGCACTGAGGGCTCTGAGGGAGTTTTCATACTAAAAGACCTAATTTCAAGAACTTTCAACTACGTTGAACCAAATGGATATTTCAAAATCCAGATTGGATGTATTTGCGAAAATGGTGGGCGTGAGAGGGGCGTTAGTCGCTCTCCAATCACTTTCAACTATTGAAAAAGGCACTAGCCCTTTCAATTTCCAATTGAATGAGCCCTTTTGAAGTTTCTACGACAACACTTTCAATAAAAACCATTGAAAGTGGATACAAAAGGAAACAAAATGGATACAAAAGGGCAAATGAGCCCTTTTTGAAATTTCTACAACAACTTTCTATATAAACTTTATATGCCCCCAAGGCTTAACTTACAACCCTTGCACTGAGGGCTCTGAGGGAGTTTTCATACTAAAAGACCTAATTTCAAGAACTTTCAACTACGTTGAACAAAATGGATATTTCAAAATCCAGATTGGATGTATTTGCGAAAATGGTGGGCGTGAGAGGGGCGTTAGTCGCTCTCTAATCACTTTCAACTATTGAAAAAGGCACTAGCCCTTTCAATTTCCAATTGAATGAGTCCTTTTGAAGTTTCTACGACAACACTTTCAATAAAAACCTTATATGCCCCCAGGGCATAACTTACAACCCTTACCCTGAGGCCTGTGGGGGGGGAGGGGTTTTCATCCTGAAAGATAGTCCAAGTTTCCAAAACTTTCAACTACGTTGAACAAAATGGCTATCTAAAAATTTTGATTGGATGTATTTGGGGAAAAGGTGGGCGTGATAGGGGGGGGGGGGGCAATTACTCTCCACTCACTTTCGACTATTAAAAGGGCAATTTCAATTTCCAAACAAATGAGACCTTTTTGAAATTTTTACAACTTTCTATATAAACCTTATATACCCCCAGGGCATAACTTACAACCCTTTGCATCGAGGGCTCTGAGGGGGGTTATCATCCTAAAAGACCTCATTTCCAGAACTTTCAACTACGTTGAACAAAATGGATACTTCAAAATTTTGATTGGATGCGTTTGGGGAAATAGTGGGCGTGAGAGGCCACACTGGCTATGTGCCATTTTCCGATGGCAAATGGCAAAGAGGTTATGAGGGGGCAGTAAACCCCGCCCATATTTGAGGAAATTTTTATTCGTATTAAGCTTGACTTTTTTCATTCTTTTAATTAGTTCGTTTCCGTCTTCACTTATTTATTGGCTTGTTTTAACCTGAAAAAATGATCTATCTCCAGGATATTCACTTACAGGAATTATTAAGAATATTTAACAATTTCGAAAAAATGGTGTTTATTTTTGATGGCAGCACGGTGCCCAATTGAACTCAATCGGTCCAATCTCCCTTTAAACGGCCCTGATACCCCCTGTAATTTATTTTTCTGACGAAGGATAAGGACCTGACAACCCCCTATAATTAATTTTACTTACGATTTCACTGCAATAATGAAACTAAATTGATTATTTTCTTACGAATTCCACTGCGCTAATGAAACTAAATTGATTATTTAAAAAATAATGCCATATTGATAACTCCTGAAGTTCGAACAGTTTTCAACTTGTAAAACTTATGAAGATAAAAGAAAAGCTGTTTTCCAAAGAACAAGTGCAGATGGAACACTGGCTATGTGCCATGTTCCAATGGCAAAGAGGTTATGAGGGATTCGTAATCTGCCCATGTTTGAGGAAATTTTTAACAGTTTTAATCTCGATTTTTTCATTCTTTTAGTTAGTTAGTTTTCGTCTTCACTTATCCATTCGTTAGTTTTAGCCTGGAAAAATGATCTATCTCTCCTGGAGAAACATTTACAGGAATAAATAAGAATATTTAACAATTTCGAAAAAAATAGTGTTTATTTTGATGGCAGCGTGGTACCCAATTGGAGTTAATGGCTCAAATCTCCCTGTATACGGCCCTGATACCCCTTACCTTATAATTTATTTTTCTTACGAACTCCACTGCGCTAATGAAACCGAATTGATTATTCAATATATGTCATATTAAAGACTCAGTATTTAATTCAAAACAATATTCGAGCTTTGAGATCACAGGGGATCTGACGGTCGGTTCGGGCGTCCTCCTATTCAGAATGGACATGTCCCCTTCGAAGCTCGATTTTTTTACAACAAAGATAAAATCCTTGAAATTAAAATTTACAGTCTAATTTCTGAGAATTGGTTATAAATCGTGCATAATACTAAATAATGGAAAACTAACGTAAAGATGTTCTAGGGTAGAACATAGTAAACAGTACTCAACAGTAGCATACATATCTTTTCTTACGAATTCCGCTGCACTAATGAAACTAAATTGATAATTTAAAAATATAATGCCATATCAAAGATCAGCATTTAATTCAAAACAATGTTCGAGCTTTAATAGTCCAGTGGATCTGACGGTCGGTTTGGGTGCTAAATTTTATTTATTGTAACAAAAGGGCAAGCCTCGAAATATTATTCAGATTTCTTTGGGTATAATTTGTCGATTTTTAAGGAAATGATATCCCCCGCCTCCAGTAAATCCTTGCACTTTGTTATTAGATAAATGTGAAAGCTCTTTTTATATTTTCCTTTTTACGTTCGGTTTACTTCCTTTTATAGCTTCGTCCTTCCCATGCTATAAAATAAAAGTTCTAAACAGGGATAAAATCCTTTTTAATAGACAGTGTATAATAAATTTCACAAAAAATACCAGATATTTCGGTCACATATACAGTGACCGTCATCAGTAGTAAAACTAAACTAAAACAATTTAAAACAAAAGTTTATATACAAAATCAAATAAAACAACATATTGTTTAAATCAATTTTTGACAAACAGCCTACAGATACTGTTGACATTTGGAATTTTTAGAACAATTATTGTGAAAAGTTGCAAGCTTGCCATCTATGCCATACAAAAATAGAGTGCTCTTGGTATTTGCGCCATCCAAAAATGGGGCTTGCCAGCTTTTTGAAACATTTATTTCGTTTTCTTGGTTTCGTTTCTATTTTTTATAAAAATTTTTATAAAATATTTCGTTTCTATAATTTATATTCTATTTTTATAATCATTATTTATTCTCACTGTCTAGAATGATTCTGCATAACTTTTCATGTTTCTCGGTTGAATGGTTTAGTTGCACGTTCAACGGAAAGATTAAGAAAAGTATACCAGACGCTTGATTTTATAGTAAGTGAACAGTACATTAATCGACATGTAAAATATAAGCTAGAATTTTCTTTTAAGAAATTATGTTACATAAATTTATTCTGCCAAAACAGTTAATTGAACCGTTCAGAAGCAAATTTTGGTTGAATAACTCTCAAATTATTTAGTAAAACCACCTTATTCTATCAAGCTTTTCTTTGTTCACTTAGGATCATTCTAAAGATCTATGATTTAAATTCCGTTTCATTTATTATCCTTGGACTGTGCTTTTCTAAAGAAGCTGTGCCATTATCTAGTGACCTTCATATGATTGTTGTTAATAACGACCGTCTCTATGGTGAACAGCTTGTTTGTTCCTAATAAGTGGTGCGACCGTATGCAATCATAGTCACTCAGAAATCATTCGGGCGCTGTATTTTGTACTGATGAAAAACGAACGATTTAGAAATATTATTATTATTTCTAGTGTATTTGGTTGAGGAAGAATCATTGAAAGACGAGAAAAATATTTTGGATGAGTGTGCTGTTTAAAAATCGTGTTATTGAGGTTCCATTTCAAATCTTACTACATCAACTGGGATTGCCTAGACTTTTTCTCTTTAATATTGCATAACGCTCCGTGATTTTTCGCAAAGTCAATTGATTTTTCGTTATTAGTGTTTGAAAGAAAATGGTCACTTCAACACGCAAATCAACTCACTTCAACAAGGTTGCTATGGAGACTGTCATATAACTAACAGCACCGCCATTTGACGTACCTGTGGCATTCATAATGCATTCGAGTATCCCTTATTCGACCAATCAGCTTAAAAACTATCTTTTCCGGATGGGATTCATAAAAGATAACAACAAATACTTATTCCACAACTTATTAACAATAAATGGTATCAGCAACATTGAGTATGTACGCTTCACTGTAAATGCAGCTTTTTTACAAAACTCCGAAGGTTTGCCACATTTTACGATTAGCGCAGGGCCGGATACAGGACTTTTTTTAGGGGGGGGGTGCAATATAGTTTGATCCGATAAACTTGCGTTACGAGCAATTTTAATTAACGCAAACTTGCGTTAATTAGGTAAATTACACTACTTTAGACTATGTTAGGGGGGCACGCCCCCTTGTCCCCCTCTGGATCCGCCACTGCGAGTAATGCTTAGATTGAATATGAAAATCAAGCTTAAAACGAAAAAAAATATTTTGCTATTAAAGTATAAATGAAACTTAAAACGAACAGAAATTAAATAAACAATCAATGCGAACAAACATAAAACTTATATATTTGAAATCAGCATAAAAATCTGATTCTTTTGATGTATCGATTGGTTACTATTGAGCCGGGTCGCTCCTTACTTACAGTTCGTTATCACAAACTGTTTGATAATGACTAAAATGGGTGAGATGGTTAGGGCACGTTCTGCGGATGAAGGATGACGGACTGGCGAATATTATCCTTTTCGGCTAACCGTCTAGGGCTAAACGGAAAACAACCTTCGGCTTGGATGGGAGGATGTCGTAAGGAAAAAATTAATTGAAATGAGAACTTTCTGAGAGGGTATAAAGAGGGAGGCTTTGAATAGATTTGAATGGAAGAGGAGCGTGCGTAGCTGTGTTGGGCTGAGACAGCTTGGTGCTGCGGTGAGCAGTTAATAATAGTAGTATTAGTAGTATCTTCAATAATCCTAGATTACCAAATCTTTTCGAAAATGTGCAAATTGTGGAACAGACCATGTTTCCTAGAGCCTTAAATCTGAAGTGCTATGTGAACTGCAAGAAAGCTATGTCCAGTGCCTCAAAGTGATTCACTCAACGCATGCGAGCTTTGTATGTTTGAACATAAACGGTACTAAAAGATCTTTTGCTTGATGAACTGTCAGCCCACGATATTTTTATAGAAGAACTCCTTTTAGAAAAGGTTCATATCTCTAGTCTTAAGCAAAACTCTTCCCACATACCTGCGAGGCACGTAAAACAAAAGGTCGTCTATCCCCCAGTATAGCAATTTTCATCAAGGGGCTATTGACGCCATCTATGTTACATTCCGGCAATAATGTTCTGGCGATTCAGTATGGGAATTGTCCCTGTATAACTTTAATAAATAATAACTTTAATAAATCAAATAATATTAACATCTTGATTAATAAATATCACTATATGTATATTCAACAGACAATGTACATTCATTTGTATTTTTTTCAGTAAAGTGCAAATTTTGTTCTGCCCTTGGGAAGGCACAGGGGTTTTGAGCCCATCTTATGTTATATTCTGCTCGTTTTGAGTTTGACTCTGTTAATAAATGTAATTTCTGTTCGTTTCGGGTTTCATTTATTTATCGATGCTGATTTGCGGTAGTTTCAAACTTGGTCGATCATTGTGTTTCAATGTGACTCATTTTTGGTTTAATGAAGTTCTTCACTTTTCTTTGAAAAACTTATTTTGTGGGATTTAAAAAAAAAAATTAATTTCTGTTCGTTTTATATTGACATAGTCTTTTCAGGGAAAAAGAAAATAATGCTTTAAATCTTTTCTTTTTTTGATGACTTTATGGTTTGGCCTGCTATTTGTATGCTGGAGAAAAATTTTCAGCAATATTTAATAACATACACCCTTTTAAAAATCTGGACACGAATAGTAGTGTTTAATTTAGTTTAATACCTCCTCTAGTTGACCTGAAATGGAAAACTTAATACCATTTGCAAAAAAATCTGTTAACTTTCTTTGATAGCTTGTATACACTTACAGTATTGTGATTTGGTTAAATTTTAAGAGCAGAAGCAGCCCCGAAAGTTTGAACATTATACCCCAGTCGTTCTTGGGATACTGCTGAGATGCCTTATTGGGAATTAGCATTAACACAGTGCATTTTGATTTAATCTTTAGGCAATATTTAGTTTTTAAACATGATTCGTAAATGAGAGGGTGGGCATGCGTGGGGGATTATTTACCCTCCAGTCACTTTCAACTATTAAAAAGGGCATCAGCCCTTTCTATTTGCTATTGAATGAGCTCTTTACGCAGTTCCCATGACAACTCCCTTGATACAAAGTGCCCTGGTCTAAACAACAACAACAACAAAAAAAGAAATACATTATACCCACATCGATCTTTACTATAAAAATGTCAAGCCTTCCAATCACTTTTGACTATTAAAAAGGGTACTAGGCCTTTCGATTTCCAACCGAAAGAGCCCTTTTTGAAACGACAACGCTTTCTATAAACCCATTATATGCCCACAGGGCATAAATTACAACCTTTACACTAAGGGCTATTAGGGTGGTTGTCATCCTCTAAGGTTTAATTTCTAGAACTTTCAACTACGTTAAACAAAATGGTTATCTCAAAATTTTTATTGGATGTCTTTGGGGAAATGGTGGGTGTGAGAGGGGCGTTAGTCGATCTCCAATCACTTTCAATTATAAAAAATGGCGCTAACCCTTTCAATTTCCTATCAAATGATCCCTTTTGAAGTTTCCACGACAACACTTTCAATAAGAATCTTATGTGCCCCCAGGTCATAGCTTACAACCCTTGCACTGAGGGGCAGGGGCGGGGGGTGTCATTCTCAAAGACCTAATTTCCAGAACTTTCTACTATGTTGAACAAAATGGCTATCTGAAAATTTTGATTGGATGTGTTTGGAGGAATGGTGGGCATGAGAGGAGGGTTATTTACCCTCCAATCCCTTTTGACTATTACAAAGGGCACTAGCCCTCTCAATTTCCAACCGTATGAGCTCCTTTTGAAGTTTTATGACAACTCTATCTACAAAAATCTTATATGCCCCCAGGGCATAACTTACAACCATTGCCCTTGGGGCTCTGGGGGGTTTATCATCCTTAAATCATAATGTCCAGAACTTTCAACTACGTTGAACAAAATGGCTATCTCTAAACTTTGATTGAATTTTTTTGCGGAAATGGTGGGCGTGAGAGGGGGGTTGATTACTCTCCACTCACTTTCGAATATTAAAAAGGGCAATGTCAATTTCCAATCAAATGAGCCCTTTTTGAAATTTCTACAACAACTTTCTATATAAACTTTATATGCCCCCAAGGCTTAACTTACAACCCTTGCACTGAGGGCTCTGAGGGAGTTTTCATACTAAAAGACCTAATTTCAAGAACTTTCAACTACGTTGAACAAAATGGATATTTCAAAATCCAGATTGGATGTATTTGCGAAAATGGTGGGCGTGGGAGGGGCGTTACTTGCTCTCTAATCACTTTCAATTTTTAAAAACGGCACTAGCCGTTTCAATATCTCATCAAATGAGCCATTTTTAAGTTTCTACGACAACGTTTTCAATAAAAACCTTATATGCTCCCAGCGCATAACTTAAAATCCTTGCCCTGAGGGCTGGGAGGGGGGAGGGGTTTTCATCCTGAAAGATATTCCAAGTTTCCAAAACTTTCAACTACGTTGAACAAAATGGCTATCTAAAAATTTTCATTGGATGTATTTGGGGAAAAGGTGGGCGTGATAGGGGGGGGGGGGCAATTACTATCCACTCACTTTCGACAATTAAAAAGGGCAATTTCAATTTCCAAACAAATGAGACCTTTTTTAAATTTTTACAACTTTCTATATAAACCTTATATACCCCCAGGGCATAACTTACAACCCTTTGCATCGAGGGCTCTGAGGGGGGTTATCATCCTAAAAGACCTCATTTCCAGAACTTTCAACTACGTTGAACAAAATGGATACTTCAAAATTTTGATTGGATGCGTTTGGGGAAATAGTGGGCGTGAGAGGGGGCTTATTTGCCCTTCAATCACTTTCGACTATTAAAATGGTACTAGCCCTTTCAATTTTGAATTAAATGAGCCCTTTTTGATGCTTTTACAACATCACTTTGTATAAAAACCTTACCTACTCCCAGGGCATAACTTACAACCCTTGCCCTGAGGGTTGTGGGGGGATGGGTTGTCATCCTTAAATATATAATTTCCAAAACTTTCAACTACATTGAACAAAATGGCTATCTAAAACTTTTGATTGAATGTGTTTGGGGAAAAGGCGGGCGTGAGAGGGGGGTTAGTTGCCCTCAAATTACTTTCGACTATTCAAAAGGGCAATAGCCCTTTGAATTTCCAATCGAATGAGCCCTTTTTCAAGTTTGTACGACAAAGATTTCAATAAAAACCGTATATGCCCCCAGGGCGTAACTTATAGCCCTTTCCATCAAAACTGGGGGGGGGGGGGGTAGTGTTCTTCTCAAAGGTATATATTCCTGAACTTTAAACTGCGTTGAACAAAATGGCTATTTCAAAATTTTGATTGGATGTATTTGGGGAAAGGGTGGGCATGGAAGGGGTGTTAGTTGACTTCCAATCATTTTCGACTGTTAAAAAGCGGACTAGCCCTTGTAATTTTAAATTAAATGAGCCCTTTTTGAAGTTTCTATGATAACGCGTTCTGTAAAAACCTTATATGTCCCCAGGGCATAACTTACAACCCTTGCCTTGAGGGCTGTGGGGGAGTGTCCTCCTCAAAAACATAATTTCTATCTGGAAATCAACAACGCTGAAGAAAATGGCTATCTGAAAATTTTGATTGGATTTGTTTGGGGGAATGATGGCCTGAAGATTGTGGGGGGAGTGTCCTGGTCAAAGGTATAATTTCCTGAACTTTAAACCGTGTGAAACAAAATGGCTACCGCAAAATTTTGATTGGATGTGTTTAGGGAAATAGTGGGAGTGGAAGGGGTGTCAGTTGCCTTACAATCAGTTTTGACTATTAAAAAGGGCATTGGCCATTTCAATTTCTAATCGAATGAGCCGTTTTTGAAGTTTCTACGACAACGCGCTCTATAAAACCTTATATGCCCCCAGGGCATAACTTACAACCCTTACCCAGATGGCTGTGAGGGGGTTGTTATCCTCAAATACCTAATTTACAGAACTTAAAACAACGTTGAATAAAATTCCTATCTCAAAATTTTGAATGGATGTGTTTGGGGAAAAGGTGGGCGAGAGAGGGGGGTTAGTTGCCCTCAAATCACTTTGTACTACTAAAAAATGCACTAGCCCTTTGAATTTCCAATAGAATGAGCCTTTTTTGAAGTTTCTACGACAACGACTTCTATAAATACTTTATATGCCCCAGGGCATAACTTACAACCCTTGCCCTGAAGGCTGTGGGGGAGTGTCCTCCTCAAAAACATAATTTCTATCTGGAAATCAACTACGCTGAACAAAATGGCTATCTCAAAATTTTGATTGGATGTGTTTCGGGATATGGTGGGTGTTAGTTGCCTTCCAATCGCTTTCGACTATTAAAAAGGGCACAAGTCACTCCAATTTCCAATTAAATGAGCCGTTTTGGAAGTTTCTATGACAACTTCTTCGATACGAAGTGCCCTGCTCTAAAGGAAAAAAAAATGCTCTAAAGGTACATTGTGCCAACATCGTTCTTATATGCCCTCAGAGCATCACTTAAAACCCTTGCCCCGAGGATTGTGGGGAATGTCCTCCTCAAAAACATACTTTCCATCTGGAAATCGACTACGCTGAACAAAATGGCTATCTCAAGATTTTGATTGGACGTGTTTGAGGGAATGATGGGCGTGGGGGGGGGGGGGGGGCTAGTTGCCCTCCAGTCGCTTTCGACTATTAAAAAGGGCACTAGCCACTCCAATTTCCAATCGAATGAGCCCTTTTCGAAGTTTCTACGACAACTCCTTCGATACGAAGTGCCCGGGTATGGAAAAAAATAATACATTGTGCCAACATCGTTCTTTACTTAGGCAGCGCTATTGCGCTGCCTATGATATTCATTTCCTCCCTCTTAGTCAAAATATTTCTTCTTCCTCCTGAGTCTTGAATTTCAATCACTCCAATCCCCCTTTATACGTCCCTGATACAACCCCCCCCCCTATAATTTATTTTTGTACGAAATTTCCTTTCCAATTCCTCTATGCTAATGAAACTAAATAGATTATTTAAAATATAATGCCATACTAAAGACTCAGCATTTAATTCAAAACAATACTCGAGCTTTGATAGCGCGGTAGATCTTATGGTCGGTTCGGGCGCCCTCCTATTAAAAATGGAGAAGTCCCCTGCGAAGCTCAATTTTTTTATACAATGAAGATAAAATCCTTGAAATTAAAATTTACAGTTTAATATCTGAGAATTGGTAATAAATAAAGAAAAGATGTTTTAGGGTAGAAAATATAAACAGTAGCATACATATCTTTTCTCACGAATTCTACTGCGCTAATGAGGCTAAATTGATTATTTACAATATAATGCCATATTAAAGACTCCTGGAAGTTTCAGAAGTTTTCAACTTGTAAAATTTATGAAGATAAAGGAAAAGCTGTTTTCCAAAGAACAAGTGCAGATGCCACACTGGCTATGTGCCATTTTCCGATGGCAAATGGCAAAGAGGTTATGAGGGGGCAGTAAACCCCGCCCATATTTGAGGAAATTTTTATTCGTATTAAGCTTGACTTTTTTCATTCTTTTAATTAGTTCGTTTCCGTCTTCACTTATTTATTGGCTTGTTTTAACCTGAAAAAATGATCTATCTCCAGGATATTCACTTACAGGAATTATTAAGAATATTTAACAATTTCGAAAAAATGGTGTTTATTTTTGATGGCAGCACGGTGCCCAATTGAACACAATCGGTCCAATCTCCCTTTAAACGGCCCTGATACCCCCTGTAATTTATTTTTCTGACGAAGGATAAGGACCTGACAACCCCCTATAATTAATTTTACTTACGATTTCACTGCAATAATGAAACTAAATTGATTATTTTCTTACGAATTCCACTGCGCTAATGAAACTAAATTGATTATTTAAAAAATAATGCCATATTGATAACTCCTGAAGTTCGAACAGTTTTCAACTTGTAAAACTTATGAAGATAAAAGAAAAGCTGTTTTCCAAAGAACAAGTGTAGATGGAACACTGGCTATGTGCCATGTTCCAATGGCAAAGAGGTTATGAGGGATTCGTAATCTGCCCATGTTTGAGGAAATTTTTAACAGTTTTAATCTCGATTTTTTCATTCTTTTAGTTAGTTAGTTTTCGTCTTCCCTTATCCATTCGTTAGTTTTAGCCTGGAAAAATGATCTATCTCTCCTGGAGAAACATTTACAGGAATAAATAAGAATATTTAACAATTTCGAAAAAAATAGTGTTTATTTTGATGGCAGCGTGGTACCCAATTGGAGTTAATGGCTCAAATCTCCCTGTATACGGCCCTGATACCCCTTACCTTATAATTTATTTTTCTTACGAACTCCACTGCGCTAATGAAACCGAATTGATTATTCAATATATGTCATATTAAAGACTCAGTATTTAATTCAAAACAATATTCGAGCTTTGAGATCACAGTGGATCTGACGGTCGGTTCGGGCGTCCTCCTATTCAGAATGGACATGTCCCCTTCGAAGCTCGATTTTTTTACAACAAAGATAAAATCCTTGAAATTAAAATTTACAGTCTAATTTCTGAGAATTGGTTATAAATCGTGCATAATACTAAATAATGGAAGACTAACGTAAAGATGTTCTAGGGTAGAACATAGTAAACAGTACTCAACAGTAGCATACATATCTTTTCTTACGAATTCCGCTGCACTAATGAAACTAAATTGATAATTTAAAAATATAATGCCATATCAAAGATCAGCATTTAATTCAAAACAATGTTCGAGCTTTAATAGTCCAGTGGATCTGACGGTCGGATTGGGTGCTAAATTTTATTTATTGTAACAAAAGGGCAAGCCTCGAAATATTATTCAGATTTCTTTGGGTATAATTTGTCGATTTTTAAGGAAATGATATCCCCCGCCTCCAGTAAATCCTTGCACTTTGTTATTAGATAAATGTGAAAGCTCTTTTTATATTTTCCTTTTTACGTTCGGTTTACTTCCTTTTATAGCTTCGTCCTTCCCATGCTATAAAATAAAAGTTCTAAACAGGGATAAAATCCTTTTTAATAGACAGTGTATAATAAATTTCACAAAAAATACCAGATATTTCGGTCACATATACAGTGACCGTCATCAGTAGTAAAACTAAACTAAAACAATTTAAAACAAAAGTTTATATACAAAATCAAATAAAACAACATATTGTTTAAATCTCTAATTCTCTTCAAAGCAAAGGCGGAAGCTAGCCTCTTTGACCTTCTTGGATTCGGTTCATTAGCGTTCAATGATATAACACTTGGACAAAGGTCAACTACATTGGGTGAATTGGACTTTACTCTGTCAGAAATTCATAAATTATCATAGATAGAATTCAACCCATATTTACCTGTATGCAGATAGAAAGCAATATTGTTGAATGAGATTTTCTTTATTTCAAGAGTTTCACGAAAATTTTCCTTTAAACCCCGATTCCTAGAAATCAAAGATACATTCTCGAACAAAATAAAATGGTCTGGAAAATTAAAAATATGTTCTGAAAGGGCTGATGTAAAATATTCAGACTTAGAATCTTGCTTTAAAGCCGAACAAATAGAATCTTCGTGTTGTAATAATCTCATTTGCAAACTCTGGTTAGTACGTCCCAAATATGAGCTTGCGCAAGTACATAGGATCTGATAAACCCCTCTTTGTTGCCCCAATGAAGTTAGATCCTTCCCAGAACTTACAAAACTACCCAAAGTATTATTACTCTTTAAAGCTACCCTTAGACCATTGCTTTGTAAAATTCTTTTAAGTTTTTCACTTAGCCCGGGTACATATGGTAAGGAACAAAAAACATCCTTCTCCCGAGTTGTCTCCATGACTTCCATAGAAATCTCTAGAAATCTTTTTCTTCTTTTTGAAAAAGTCTGGTTAATTAACCATTCTGGATATATGTTGCTTATTAGTATTTTCCTTAGAAAAGACAACTCCTCCTCAACAAATTTTGGAGAGCAAATACTAAAGATCCGATCAGTTAAAGAAATGATCAAACCAATTTTTACTTGGCGAGCGTGACCGGAACTATAAGACAAAAATCTATTGTTATTTGTCGGTTTTCTGTAAATTTTAAAATCCAGACTATTTTGAATTTTTCAAAAGAAGAACATCAAGAAAAGGAAGTTTCCCATTCTCTTCCAATTAAAAAGTAAACTTTAAATCCCCCCCCCCCAAACAATTAATATGTTCCAAAAATCCTTTTAATTCCTCCTCCCCATAATACCATACTGAAATAATGTCATCAATATACCGGCCCCAGAAAATATGTTTTAAAAAATATGAATCTAACGCAATTGTTTCAATATTCTCCACAAAAATATTAGCTAATAAAGGGGATAAAGGGGCCCCGATAGGTAAACCATTTATTTGTTCAAAATACTCCCCTCTAAATTGAAAAAAATAAGACAACTTATTGCACAACCCTACAAAACACATAATTACAGAAACATGCAAATCTGTTTTGCCACTAATCAAATCCAAATTTCTTAAGAGCTTTCCTTCTAAAAGAGTATCGGCTGCTTCTACATCAATATTTGTGTACATTGATACAATGTCGAAGCTTAAAAGCAAAGAATTCGAAGAAATTACTACTTTTTCAGTTTTTCAACCAAATTCGAAGAATTCTTAATATACGAAATTTTTGTAGACAAAAGTGGTTTACAGATTGACATTAAACATTTGCTCAAAACACTTGTTGGTGACCTTGTACTTGACACAATTGGTCGTAATGGTAGGTTAGGCTTATGAATTTTCGGAAGTCTAAAATTTGGGAAGTAAAGTTCAATTTACCCAATGTAGTTGACCTTTGTCCAAATGTTATATCATTGAACGCTAATGAACTGAATCCAAGAAGGTCAGAGGCTAGCTTCCGCCTTTGCTTTGAAAAGAATTAGAGATTTAAGCAAAATGTAGTTTTATTTGATTTAGTATATAAACTTTTGTTTTAGTTTAGTTTCACTACTGATGACGCTCATTATATATGTGACTAATATATCTAGTACTTTTTGTAAATTTTGTTTCACACTGTCTGTTTGAAAAGAATTTATACCTATTTTGGAATTTTATTTTATCGTCATGGAATGGCAGTGTGGTCTCCGAAATTATCTTTCCCATGCTATAGTGTCGTTCAATTAACTTGTAGGCCTCAAAAGGACTGTTGGTTGTTAATTTGCAATACGGCCAAGGTTAGATTCATTTAAGCCTTTGCTGGTTTTTCAGTCTTCTTGGGTAGGAGGACTGCTTGAATGTTGAGCAAAACGCCTCCTAGGGCAAGGGTAATCCCCTACAGGAGCTTGTTCAGTTCTTCGTCGTTTCTAATGGCAACCTGAAGGTGACGAGGAATAATACGAGTTTTTTGTTGTTGTCTCATGCAGCGTTGCAACCAAGCTCAAGGACCTCGTAAGCCAAAAACTCGAAATTTTAATAATTAAATTGCCCTTTCAGAGACTTGTGCAAAAGATTTCCCAGGATTTCAAGACTGACTTGAGGTTACAGAGCTGTGCCGTGACGGCCCTACAAGAAGCCAGCGAGGCGTATCTAGTTGGAATTTTTGAGGACACCAACTTTTGTGCCATCCCACCAAGAGGGTGACCATCATGCCAAAAGACATTCAACTTACTAGTCGTATCCGTGGCGAGAGAGCTTAAGCATCTGAATTCTATGTAACCTATTCTTAATCAAAGGCCCTTGTACAAGCAACTACATGCTTCAAACAAATACATGAAATAACGTTACCGAGCTTATTGTTCCCTGGAAAATGAGTAAATGACACAATATGGACGTATGACGTAGGACGTATACGTATGAGTAAAATGACACAATAAAAAAATTCAAAATGGATGAGTCATACATTCGGCGTGGCGTTAAATCAAGTCAGAACGATCTAATTAATGAATGAGAAAGACCCACAAAGCTTGAAACTAGTCAAATATATTGTTAACTTATACTGATAGATGAATATACCCAAGATTACCAAAAAAATATACCGAAAAAATTTAATAATAATAAAAAAAAAGTCTTGCAAACCCATAGAAACTTCGAAACTAACCAAAGATTTTGTTAGCCTATATTGACAGATAAATATACCAAAGATATTCTTTCCGTGAAATAACTTTAATAGAGTTTAAAGTACAATAACCAAATAATTAATTGCAATAGGTTTCAATAAGTACTCTTGAACGTAATTCAAAAGTCACACTTGCCTAATGGACGCCAAAAATTAGAAAAATCCATTGCAATCAAACAGTTCGTGGTAACGAACTGTAAGGAACGACACTGGTCAATAGTAACCAAAACTCTAGAAAATAGAGTTTTGATAACAATAGATACATCAAACAAATCGGATTTTTATGCTGATTCAAAATATATAAAGTTCACTAAGTTTAATATTACCCACCAAAAGTTACAAACCTGAGAATATTTGTCCAATTTTGATAAAGGGAAGAAACACCCCAAAAGCGTCGAGCGATCTTATTTAAAAATCATACAATCAGATTCAGTATGTTAGAGAACCTTACTGTATAAGTTTCAAGCTCCTATATACAAAAATGTGGAATTATGCATTTTTCGCCAGAGCAAAGATCATGGATAGGTCTTCATTTATTCATTTTTTTTTTAGTTTTCCCCAGGGGCGAGTGTCAAACCAGTGATCCTAGAAGATCCGGAAAGGGCTCATTTGACCAGACTTAAAAAGTTCTAGTGCTTTTTTTAAGTGACCGAAAAGATTGGAGGGCAGCTAGCCCCAATCCTGTGTCCCTTTTTTCTCAAAAGCTGTCTAATCAAAATTTAAAGATGGCCATCTTGTTCAGCTTAATTGAAAGGTTCAATAATTTTGTCTTTGAAGATACCATGACCCCCCCCCCTCCCAGAGCCCTTAGGGAAAGGGCTGTAAGTTAGAAACTTACCCATTATTGACGTATTATATTTGTTATTGGGAAGTATACTGACATTTGTGTGTGCGTGTGTATGGGGGATGGAATTTTCCGCTTGGGACGGGATTTTCCAAGGTGAAAAATTTGTATATGGAAGGAAGTTTCCGAGGGCAAGCTTTTCAGGAGAAATTTGCCAGAATTTCTATACGAAATTCATTTTATTTGTCTTACTTTGTCTTTGTTGACTATATTAAACATGTGGAGATGTTCCGAGGGAAATTTTCAGCAGTATTTGAATAATCTAGAGGATTTTTCCAAGGAAAGGCGGGAGGGGAGGGGGGGGGGGGCTTCTCAGCAGAAGAAATTATTCGTGGGGGAATTTTACGCGGGAGCGACTTTCCACTGGAGTTGGGGGGATTTCCGGGGAAAATTTTCTACAGAAGGATGTTTCGGCATGAATTGAGAAACGATCAGAAATTAAAGTCTTTTCAGCTTAAACTATGCTAAGGAGAGTTTTTCAGGCGGAATTCTCCGCGAATAAAGTTTCCTGGGGGATTTTCAGTAGGGATAAAATTGCCGGGGGGTATTTTCTAGGTGGGTGGTTGGGGATACATTTTAAGTTCGAGGACCTTTACTTTACGGACTTTTCTGTGAGGGGAAAGAATTTTCCATGGAGGGAAGCTCTATTTCCCGGCATTGCCTGAAAAAAACTATCAGAAATAAAATTAATAAAAACAAGTTTTTTCAGCTGAAAGTATGGAGCAACATTAAAACTTAAACAGAAATTATTCCATATATTAGGAATTGCCGCCTCCTCAATACATCACTCGTTAAGCTAAAGTATGACTTTTTGTTCCGACTCTTTAATTAGAATGAGAACTTTTCTAAAAGCAATAAGAAACCTTAGCGTGAAGAACGAGGGATTGAAGAGGGGGCAGCCCTCCTATTACATGGAATAATTTTTGTTCGTTGTAAGTTTTAATGTTCGTCCTTACTTTCAGTTGAAAAAACTTGTTTTATTTTTAAAAAAAACTTATTGAACGCGAGGGGTAGAATGATGTTAATTATGAGGCTATAAAAAAGTAAGAATTCGGAATTAAGTTTGTAATTCTGAATAAAGATAAAGAGAGAGATAAAGCAGATAAAGAAGTAACATAGACAAAACAGGAAAGCAAAACAAAATCGTTTATAGGGCTAAAAGAGCCATGCAAAACGACGGCTGCATTGTCAGGAATCAGCATTTGTCTTTCTTAAAAAAAAAAAAAAAAAAAAAAAAAAATTGTCATAGTTATAGGCAACAGAAAGTATCCATCAGCATATATACAATATCCATCTAAAAAATATCCAAGCATTGCATTGCAGCTTCAGACTAGTTTCGGTTCATACTAGCTTCATTTAAAAATAAAAATCTACACCAAATTTTCATAACAAATGCCACCCCTTACACACATACACCATATAATACAAGTGAGTTTCCATAGTTAGGTAGCACGACCGCCAGAAAATCATGCATTTCCCACAGTGGCTCGGGTTATGAGTGATGAAATTATGCATTCTGGAGTCTTTCTTTTATTAATAGCAGTTTTCTTTGGCTCATTCGATTGGTAATCGGAAATTACGATTGCAATTAAGAAGAAAATAATATTGTTGTACCCCTGACCAAGATAATTTCTTAAACCACATTGGCCTGTCATAATGTAAGAAAAGGAAACGATCAAAAATGGGTTTTTTAAGGCCAAACGAGAATACTGAATAAACAAACAAAGCGATTATTTCGAGAGGGCAACCACCTCTCTTCTTCAGCGCGAAACGAAATAATGTTTTCCTGAAAAGTACCGAAGAAAAAAACCAACAAAAACAAACGCGGAAAGTCAATGTGAAAAGATATAAAAAAAACAATGAAAAAACCAAAAAATTAAAAGATGAATAACATTCAATAAAAGCCAAAAATTACAAGAATTAAAACCAAAGACCTAACAACCGTAAAAGCGAGTCATTCGCCAACATCCGCGATTTGCACAAAATCCAAAAAATTATGAACTACCATCGACGGATACTAGCGAACGTTGCGAACGGATACATAGCGAACGGATACCAGTGATCGTTTCCTTTTTTTATATTATGGTACCCATCATAAATAAGATGAGCAGAAAGGAAGTTTTTGCACCACCTAACAGGACGGTAAAAAGAGAAGGTAATAGCAGGTAATATGCAGCAATGGTAATATTACCTTGGTAATAGCAGCATAAGTTGGTAATAAGGCAAGTGTGGTGTAACTTATGATAACCCACATATTCAAAATGAAGAGATACGAATCTTTTGCCAACAAATAATTAGCACAAATAAATAAAAAAGAATAGAGGATAATCACAACGTAAAGACAGAGAAGCCACACACAAAGAAAAGGGAAGTTGAAAAACAAAAAAAAGGAGAAGTTACAAAATGTTAACCAACGAAAAATTAAAAGAGATAGAATCGGTAATAAACAAAACTATGATGTTGCAATTTAGCTCAATATTTTACCTAAAATGACCTATATTTATGTGTAAACAAAACGGTCAAGCGGAATCAAAATTTAAAAATAGAACTTTACATATCATCTGGAATCACTATTTATTACTAAATTGGCATAAACATGTTCTACAACAGACTAAGAAGTCAGTCAAGTGTGTAAATAGAGCTGTTTTACTAACATATATTTCTTATTTAATCACTAATAATCTTTTCTAAATATTTGCAATTAAATTTCACGATCCAAGCACGTGATTAATGTCCCTATTGGCAATTACCAGTTCTGAAACCGGACATCATAAAATTTACGCTGGGACATACTTTGTACCTCCATTGTTACGACTGTGCAGTACGGTCGGTTTCCTTCGAGCTCATTGCTAAATTTTTCCTTTTACCTCCGCCCAATTAGATATCAAAACTTTAATCAAGTAGAAAAACGAGGTGGACAAGCTTCATTAAAAGACAACAATCAAAATCTTTTAAAGTTTTAGCCAGTTGTTTTCATAGAATCTTCAGATACAAGACTGCTGGACGTGAACGTAGTCTTACTCATTTGAATCACATTGTCATAGAATGAATTGTAGTTCAACCTGAAAAGAAAACATCTTTTACTAGTGTTGTTAAGAAAATATTTGATTACTTCTTAAAATGATCGAGATCCATACCAATTGGTCTGAGACAAAGAACTCCGATTTTGTCCTTAAAGCCCCTTAAGTTCTGAAAAAAACTATATGTGCTCATTAGTTGAAACCAAACTAGTGTGCAGGATATGAGGAGTGACTTTGCCCCCCCCCTCCCACAAAAAAGAAAAAGCATCCGGATAGTCACTGTTTTCTGCTCATATGCTACATACTTTCACGCAATTTGACTGTCTACCTGAGGTTTGATGAACTCCTCCTCCCAGAAGAAAATTATCATAGGCAGCGCAATAGCGCTGCTATGTATGCGCTGCCTATGTAAAGAACGATGTTGGCACAGTGTATTATTTATTTTATTTTTTTCCATACCCGGGCACTCCGTGTCGAAGGAGTTGTCGTAGAAACTTCGAAAAGGGCTCATTCGATTGAAAATTGGAGTGGCTAGTGCCCTTTTTAATAGTCGAAAGTGATTGGAGGGAAACTAGCCCCCCCCCACGCCCATCGTTTTCCCAAGCACATCCAATCAAAATTTTGAGATAGCCATTTTGTTCAGCTTAGTTGATTTCCAGATAGAAAATATGTTTTTAAGGAGGACACTCCCCCACAACCTTCGGGGCAAGGGTTTTAAGTTTTGCCCTAAGGGAATATAAGATCGATCTTGGCACAATGTATCATTTATTATGTTTTTCCTTTAGAGCAGGGCACTTCCTATCGAAGAAGTTGTCGTAGAAACTTCGAAAAGGGCTTAGTCGATTTGAGATTAAAATGGCTTGTGCTCTTTTAAATAGTCAAAAGTAATCGGAAGGCAACTAACACCCTTTCCACGCCCACCATTTCCCCAAACACATCCAATCAAAATTTTGAGATAGCCATTTTGTTCAGCGTAGTTGATTTCCAGATAGAAATTATGTTTTTGCCTTCAGGGCAAGGGTTGCAAGTTATGCCCTGGGGGCATATAAGGTTTTTATAGAAGGCGTTGTCGTAGAAACTTCAAAAAAACGCTAATTTAATTGGAAATTCCAAGGGCTAGTGCCCTTTTTAACATTCAAAAGTGATTGGAGGGATACTAACCCTCCTGTCACGTCAATCTTTTCATCAAAAACACTCAATCAAAATTTTGAGATAGCCATTTTATTCAACGTAGTTTTAGTTCTGTAAATTAGGTCTTTGAGGATGACAACCCCCTCACAGACCTCCTGTCAAGGGTTGTAAGTTAAGCCCTGGGGGCATATAAGGTTTTTATAGAACACGTTGTCTTAGAAACTACAAAAAACATCCATTCGATTAGAAATTGAAATGACTACTGCTCTTTTTAGTAGTCGGAAGTGACTGGATTGCAACTACCACCACTTCGACACCCACCATTTCCCCAAACACAACCAATCAAAAATTTGAGACAGCCATTTTGTTCCACGCAGTTTAAAGATCAGGAAATTATACCTTTGAACAGGACACTCCCCCCAGAGTCTTCAGGCCAAGGGTTATAAGTTATGCCCGGAGCATATTAATTTTTATTGAAATTTTTGTCGTAGAAAAAGGGCTCATTCGATTGGAAATTCAAAGTTCTAGTGCCCTTTTTAATAGTCGAAAGCGATTTGAGGGCAACTAACTCCCCTCTCTCGCCCCCCTTTTCCCCAAAACGTCCAATCAAGATTTTTAGACAGCCATTTTCGTTGATTTTCCGATAGAAATTATGTTTTTGAGGAGGACACTCCCCCACAGCCCTAAAGGCAAGGGTTGTAAGTTATGCCCTGGGGGCATATAAGGTTTTTATAGAACGCGTTGTCGTAAAAACTTCAAAAGGGCTCATTCGATTGGAAATTGAAATGGCTAGTGCCATTTTTAACAGTCGAAAGTCATTGGAAGGCAACTAACAGCCCTTCCATGCCCACCATTCCCCTAAACATCCAATAAATATTTTTGAGATAGCCATTTTGTTCCACACAGTTTAAAGTTCAGGAAATTATATCTTTGAGCAGGACACTCCCTCCACAGTTTTCAAGGCAAGGGTTATAAGTTATGCCCTGGGGGAATTTAAGGTTTTTATTGAAATCTTTGTCGTAGGAACTTGAAAAAGGGCTCATTCGATTGGAAATTCAAAGGGATTTTTTTGCCCTTTTTAATATTCGAAAGTGATTTGAGGGCAACTACCCCCCTCACATCCAAACACATCCAATCAAAATTTTTAGATAGCCATTTTATTCATCTTAGTTGAATTTCTTGGAACTTGGGCCCTTAAAGGATACAACTCCTCCCCGCCACAACCCTCTAGACACGGGCTTTTATCTCTGCCTTAGCACCACGTAAGGTTTTTATAGAAAGTAATGCCGTAAAATCATATAAAAGGGTTCACTAAATTGCAAACTGAAAGGGATAGTGCCCTTTTAATAGTAAAAAGTGATTGAACGGCAAGTAACCCCCCTCGCACGCCCACCATTTCCCCAAACACATCCAATAAAAATTTTGAGATATCCATTATGTTTAACTTACTCGAAAGTTCTGAAATTAGGTCTTTTAGGATGATAACCCCCTCAGAGCTATCAGTGCATGGGCTGTAAGTTATACCCTTGGGTCATTTAAGGTTTATATACAAAGTGGTTGTAGAATTTTCAGAAAGGGCTCATTTGTTTGGTAATTAAAATTGCCCTTTTTAATAGTTGAAAGTGAGTGAAAAGTAATTGACCCCCCTCTCACGCCCAACTTTTCCCCAAACACATCCAATCAAAATTTTTAGATAGCCATTTTGTTCAACGTAGTTGAAAGTTTTGGAAATTAGGTCTTTGAGGATGACAACCCCCCCCCTACAGCCCTCAGGGCAAGGGTTGGAAGTTATACCCTGGGGGCATATAAGGTTTTTATTGAAAGCGTTGTCGTAGAAACTTCAAAAGGGCTCATTCAATTGGAAATTGAAAGGTCTAGTGCCTTTTTTAATCGACGAAAGCGATTGGAGAGCGACTAACGCCCCTCTCACGCCCACCATTTTCCCAAACACATTCAATCAAAATTTTGAGATATAAGATAAGATAAGATTTATTGCTGAAAAACGGCTATCACAAGCCCAAAAGGGCCGAATTCGCACTTTAGCGTGAAATAAAGCGAAAAAAGAACAACAAAAACAAATAATCAAAAAACAGGAAATTATAAAAGGGTCAATGTCAAATACGTAAAAATCTTAAAAACAAAGACAAAATAAACTCATAAAACTAGAAGGCCAATGTCAAGTCATCAAGAATGCCAAAAAAAACGAAAACTCATAAAATTAACAAGGGGATAAGGTAAATTTAAAACAAAAACATAAGTTAGTTGGTGACTAACAAACATAAATATAAAACCTCCAAATTTGCAAAATGAGTATTAAAATTAATAACTATGAGGTAAAGAGTGAGTGAGGGGGGGGGGGGGGAGGCAGCGGAGATTCACTGGTGGAAAATGTCAACTATGTAAGGGGTAAAAGTTCTTCTATATCTTTCAGTGCAAACTCTTATAGGGGCAAGAAGGGGGATTTTTGTTGACACAACGCGGGAGGCAGGGTCGAAGGAGTGAATATTGACCAGGCAAAAGGGGAATTGTTCGAGGGTTATGAAGGGCATTGTTAGCAAAACGCAAGGTAATTTTTGCTCTCCTTTCCTTAAGGGTGATATCCATTTTGTTCAACGTAGTTGAAAGTTCTTGAAATTATGTCTTTTTGGATGATAGCCCCCGCAGAGCCCTCAGTGCAAGGGTTGTAAGTTAAGCCCTGGGGGTATAATAAAAATAGGGCATATAAAGTTTATATAGAAAGTTGTTGTAGAAATTTCAAAAAGGGCTCATTTGATTGGAAATTGAAATTGCCCTTTTTAATAGTCGAAAGTGACGGAGAGTAATTAACCCCCCTCTCACGCCCACCATTTCCCCAAAAACATTCAATCAAAGTTTTGATATAGCCATTTTGTTCAACGTAGTTGAAAGTTCTGGAAATTATGTATTTAAGGATGATAAACCCCCCAGAGCTCCAAGGGCAAAAGTTGTAAGTTATGCCCTGGGGGCATATAAGGTTTTTATAGATAGAGTTGTCGTAAAACTTCAAAAGGGGCTCATTTCAATTTTAAATTGAGAGGACTAGTGCCCTTTTTAATAGTCGAAAGTGATTGGAGGGTAACTAACCCCTCTTTTACGCCCACCATTCCTCCAAACACATCCAATCAAAATTTTCAGATAACCATTTTGTTCAACGTAGTAGAAAGTTCTGGAAATTAGGTCTTTGAGAATGACACCCCCCGTAGCCCTCAGGGCAAGAGGTGTAAGTTATGCTCTGGGGGCATATAAGATTTTTATTGAAAGTGTTGTCGTATAAAATTCAAAAGGGCTTATTTGATTTGAAATTGAAAGGGCTAGTGCCATTTTTAATAGTTTAAAGTGATTGGAGAGGGACTGCCACCCCTCTCACGCCCACCATTTCCCGAAACACATCCAATCAAAATTTTGAGATAGTCATTTTGTTTAACGTAGTTGCGTGAAATACAAATACAAATGATTGTGCATTGACAGTTTAATATACATATAATGATATTTAGTAATCAAGATGTTAATATTATTTGATTTATCAAAGTTATAAAAGTGAAAACATTTATATTTTTTTTCAGTAAAGTGCAAATTTTGTTCTGGGCTTGGGAAGGCATAGGGGTTTTGAGCCCAACTTAAGTTAATATCTGCTCGTTTTGAGTTTGACTCGGTTATTTATTGTAATTTCTGTTCGTTTTGGGTTTCATTTATTTATTGATGCTGATTTGTGGTAGTTTCACGCTTGGTAGATTATTTAATTATATTTTTGCTCATTTTTTGTTTAATGGAGTTCTTTACTTTTCTTTGAGAAACATATTTTGTGGAAAAAGTTTTTTTAATTAATTAGTATAAGAGGCTAGTTTACAGTAATGCAACAATTACCTTCTCAAAAATTCGCAAATTTGAACATTTGGGTAAAGCAGAATAAGAAAAAAAATTATTTCGTGAGCACGAAATAATTTTTGCATTTTTAGCAGCTCACTAGGGCAATATTTTTTGTTTCAGCAATATTGATATTCCGCCAAATTTATTTTTACGCAATACTAAATTCATTTGAGCGCTAAGTCTTGATTTTTATTTTATTTCTCTAAAAAGTAGTATTTTTTTCACGGGCCTAGTGCTACCGTCCACTTTGACTAATCATTTCTGTTCATAGTTACGGTTAACTTTACTAAGTTATTTTTTTTTGGACCGAGGAAGAGGAACGGTATAAAGTCTTAACAACTTTAGTAGCTCTTTAATTGCTAAAGAAATTAGGGGCCTGTCTTTGCTCCTTTATTAGTGGTGATACTAGAAACCTGGCCCAGGGCAAAAAAAGCAACTTTTAAAATAAAAGAGATACAATTTTTTTTTAACGCTGATCAATACTCCTTGAAGAGTAAAATCAACTCTTGATAACTCGAACCTTGATAACTCAAAATCCTCGACATCTCGAATTATTTTCAATCCGCTTGAAAAAACCTGTATAAGTCGAAGAAAAAAAAACACATGCATAATCCGAAATAATTTTGCGGTTATATTTTACCTCTGTAAGTCAGAATGACCCACAAATTACCTCTATAACTCGAAATTCAGTAGATAAATAGTCTTTTGATTTCCACTTTACCTACAGAAACTAAAGTTTACCTCTGTATCTCGAAGTTTTTTCAACGGGCCTCTGTTAGTCGAAACACCGGTATACAGATTGCAACGTGTAGACTTTGATATGTATTAATTTTGTGTAACATATTTTATATCAGATTCGGTTAATATTCAGCTGCATATTTTCTAGCAAACTAAATTTATTATTGGCATTTGAAAGTCAAGTCTTGACACTTGAAAGTAAAGTCTTGATATATCAGGTCTATAATATACTAATAAAGTTAGGCAATTTTGTACCTCTGTAGCTGGAATTTTCACTTGGCTTACCTCTGTAACTCATTACCTTTATAAGTCAAACTTTATGTACAGTGACCTCTATAACTCGAACTATACGTAACTAGGAGAAAAATCGAATTTCGAAAATCGAATGAATTTCGAGTAAGCAAGAGCCGACTGCTCATTGTGATCTTTGTATATATTTGATACATGTGTATTGTGATAGTTTTTTGTCTGTGGAAAAAATCTATTATTTCGAGGAGCTGACTGCTCCTCTGTTGTAGTAGTCTACATACTAAATAAACTAAAGAATTACTATACTCAAACTCATTGTCAGCAACTCATTGCAAAAAGAAGCTACAGGGAGAAAGTAGGAATTTGGCTTCTCCAGCATCCCCCTACTCCTCCAGGTACCAGCTTCTCAGCCGTAAATTAGGCAAGTTACGACTCGTTAGAACTGTAATTACACAAGTTTTTAGTCTGCATGGCCAAATGACCTAAGCAGGGCTAGGGCCCCTCCTTCGCTCCCCCGCCATCCCACTTCCAAATTTTTTGCGGAAATTATAGCACAGTACACCTTTCTTAAATAAACACATGCAATGACTTTCAATATGGATGAATTAAGGCACGCAATACCCCCTCTCTTCTTAAAAACCTTTTACCCGATAGTTAGACATGCTTTACCTATTTTGAAGTAAAATCATGCAACGTTTAGACGTAAAATCAAACTGAATAGATTCATTCAACAATGAATTTAAACAATAAGAGAAAATACATTATCTTATAACTTGCAAGGCTCTGAGCTAGGGAATGCAGGGAGAACCGTGCGGAAAGGCAAAATATGGTCCCTTAGCCCCCTCAAATGACCCCTTCCTTCCCGCTGCAACTCCAAATTTTTGGCAGAACATTATAAATATTACACTCTGTTTAAATCGAACATACAATGATCTGTATGACTCATGGCATACAAAAGCACAACTCCCCTATCCTAACAGCTTTTTAGAAGATAGATCGATATATTGTAACTAGTTGCAAGACTTCCAATCAGTATGATTAGATAGCCAAAGTGAGACATTTGCCTCTCCAGCCCATCCTCCTACCTCCAGCTTCTGAAGAGTTTCCAATTCCTCTCGTCACTAGATTTTTAGCAGAAAAGTAGGTATATTAAGCCCTATTTGAATGAAATCATATGCTCAGTGTGGATCTGCATAATCGGAGGCACAAATATGGCCATTGGACCTTCTGGGGCAATGCACCAGGTTCCATGACACAACTTTCCACAGGTTCCATTACACAAGAGATTCGCTGGAGATAGTAGAGGGCTGTTGAGAACGTGAGTGACACAAATACTTCACATTTATTTTATTCAATGAAAGACCAATCTCAGAATACGCATAGACCAGTCAAATAAAATTCTTCTCGATTTAGGACAATAATCTGCTAGGACTAAACATAGCGTCTGCAAAATTCAGTACTGTAATATCACACTACTCCACAAAAGAACCTGTGGCTCAATTATTGTAAAAAAGAGGGGAGTTGATAGCTTCCCGCCTAGCCCCTTAATATACAGGAGTCAACACAACAAGCCTATTTGCCAGAGCAGGCGACTCAAGAAATTCGAACTGTCCTATTATCCTACGGTATAGATCTCAACTAGATACAACAATAGACCTACACAGCACTTAAACGCTAACGCCTTTTAACGCCTTAAACGCTAAGACCTACACAGCACTTAAACGCCTTTTAAGTGCTAACGAGCACTTAAAAGGAGTTGCGCATGTACGCCATAGTCGAAAGCTATCCTAAGCACAAGCTTAATTACAACCATCGAAATGTTTTCATCCTAATAAATCAGCAATCTAAACGAACTCGCATAAAAAGCAAAATTTGATTACTGACACAAATTTTGGTGCTCCCAATAGGTTCACTAAATAGATACAAATCCAACTGCCTGAAATTAGTGCATTCTATCCATAACACTTATACACAACATCAACTGCTATGAGATAAATGAGACCAAACCCCCACAGGAGACACAAAATTCATTTATAGTTTTGATATTGATACAACTGGTGGAGAAAACATCGATTAGCCTATATGCTATGGCTGTGTATTTCAGAAAGGACTTAATCAAATTGGCTTCTAACAAAACATATATTGTTCAGTAACAAAGTTTTAAAGTTTTTTTTTCTTCTACCAGTCCCCATTTCTAGGGAGCATTCACGTAATTGCATAAAGTTAAGATAAAGAAATTGATGAAGAAGTGGAATTAGTCAGGGACATTCTAACGTATATTAATACAGAAGCTGCTTACCTGTCTAAAAGAGCCGATCTCTTTTCACTACTAGCTTCAAACTGAACCACAGTTACTTTTTCAATGAACGAAACCAAAAGAGCTGAAAATTGCAAGTCCATCTTCTTAATCGTTTCTTCAAAAGTATCAGCCGTTGAAATCTGCTTCGGCTCTTGCTGAGCCTATCAAAGAAAACAACAATTAAGGGGAAGCTAATTGTGAACGTGGGCCAAATCATTTTTGACATTCTCTTGGCATCAATTATTATAAGCAGACTCACTAAACTTAGTCAAAGCTCAGACAAAAAGGTTTAATGCCATTATAGTACCGATAACACGATATGGCCTGTTTTTTTCTAAATTAGTATTTCCACTTGCCTTTTTACGTACTAGTTTTCAGCAGCTTTTTAACTTCGAGGCAAAAAAAAATCTTCAGGTCATGACGATCACCTGTATATTCAGTATAAAGCTGCAATTGTACACATTTTAAGCTTTTTTTCATCAAAAATCTAACTAGGCAACTAAAAATCGACAACAGATCAAGACTGTCGACAAGAATTTAGAACTCAAGACATTCAATGAACCCTGTTAATGAAACCTCTCAGCCAATGAGCTGGAACTATCCGTAACCCGGAAGTTATTTTTTTATTTTGTATGAATATAGTTTGTTTTAATCGTAATATTTTTGTTTATCTGCTGATGACGATCACTTATGTATATAGTCGAAATATCCAGAACCATTTCGATCTGTTTTTCACTGTCTAATAAAATGACTTATCCCAATTTGAACTTTTATTTGTTCGTCATAGAAGGGCAGTGTTTTCTTTAAAAAATAATACCTACGTCGTATATACGGGGATGATAGACCAAGCAAGTGTACAACTGTAAATTCAACATTATTTCATTTACAATTGGAAGAAGAAGAAGACTGTGCCACCTTCATTAAAAATTCAACTTACATTTCGGCAATATTAAAGACTTTAAATGAACCCTCTCAGCCAAAGAACCAAAAACTTTCTGTGACCAGGAAGTAATTATTTTTTCTGTATAAATACAGTTTGTTTTAATTTTAATACTTTAGTTTATCTGCTGATGACGATCACTGGTGTATCTGGTCGAACTGTTCAGGACTTTTTTGTTTTTCACTGTCTTATAAACTGACACATCCCTATTTGAAATTTTATTTAATGGACCTCAACACGAGACTTAACATCCTTTCCTGCCTGGTGTTGTCAATGGACAACGTTCAACTTTGAATAATGGAGCAAATATGAAAGTAATTTCAATATCTACATTTAGACTTAGTCACTTTAAGCCAATTCTCTTCCTTTTGACTTGATTTGGTGAAAGAAAAATATTTATTATTCTAATTAGAATGACCACACCTTTTCCTAAAATTTAGTTGTCTAAATTTGCTCCACTTACAACTCACACCAAAACGGTTGTTTAGGGATGATTAAGATGTATTTGTACTTATCCAAATACAGAAGTAACAAGCTATTGCTTCGATTTCATTTCACCCCAAAATTGTCACGCAGATCGAAACTACGAGACTTGAAACTAGGGGGCGTCAATTGACAAGAGAAGGTCGGAAAGGGTTAATCACGGTTATTCCGCTAATAAACAAATATCCATCGATTCGGAGGTACATAGATTCCTATATAAATATGACAGTAACTTTTACTTTCAGTAAATATCAGACACATGAACATCTTAACAGTCAACTTGATTACATCCCAAATAGATGCCACGAAGTAAAAGAACAACTTGGAAGTTGAGAATAAGAAAGAAAGCACAATTGAAAGCAGGATTTCATGCATAAAACAGTTGAACTATATTTTATAGTGGGATTGAGTATTTCTGTGCAACTCAGCCCCATTCAAATCAACCCCAGGTAATTTCACCCCTAGTGCAACCCAACCCTCAATTTACTCCATCTTCATGTAACTCAGCCCCAGTTTGACCCAACCCTGTCTGACTCTACCCTATTCACCTCAACTCTCATCAAATCAACAATATAACTAGAAAATGTAATTCAGTCCGTTTTATCAGAAGTGATCGAAACATTTCAAATAAAACATGTTTTATTTATTGGTTAATTCTTATGTAAGTTTTTTATTTATTTATTTAATGCTGCTTCAATGCAAACTATTACTCCCCCCTCTAAAAAACCAATTTATCCTTTTGTTTTATATATTTGAAGATTAGCGAAAATTGTAATGCCCAGGGCCCGTACATACTTGAATCTCATAGTTGCAGCAATAGCTACAATCTAGTACAGGGAAAACTATGACCCATAGTAGCCAAAACCAAAAAAACGTGTTAAAAACACTCTTCAGAGAAATTTGCCATTAATGGTGATTCAGGAATGATAGCTATTACTAGTTTCATCTTAATAATAAGTTTTATTGTATAAACAATGTTATAGAAATGAGAGGCAACACTATAGCGTTGCCTATAGCAAAGACCATAAGGCTCCTATGTTGTTTTTTTTCCCCAGAGGCACTTCATATGGAAGGGGTTGTCGTATAAACTGCGGAGGGGGCTCATTCGATTGGAAATTTGAAGTTATAGTGCCCCTTTTAAGAGTCAAAAGTGATCGGAGGGCAACTAGCCCCCACGCCCTCTTTTTCACCAAATGTATCTGATAAAATTTTTGAGATAGTTATTTTGTTAAAAATAGTTCAAAGATCAGATAATAAAAATTCCAAGGTCGAGACAAAACCCAGAGCCCGAGGGCAGGAATTGTAAGTTATGCCCTGGAGGCATATATTGTTCTTATGGAAGGGGTGCTCTGAGGGTGAACTATTAGAAAATAGTTCAAAGATCAGGCATGCCCGACTCCAACCCCCACTAAAGAAAACTTATTAACGATATTTAATTCCAAAACTCATGGAAGCTGACCCTTGGCCCTCCATGGTCTGATCTCCCTCTCTCCGAAAAAACTTATCAACAATAAATCATGGGAGTTGACCCCTGGTCCTTCCTCCCTGCCCCCCTCCCCCCAAAAAACAACAAAAACACACACACACAAAAAACAGCAATATTAATAAAAATTATTAAATATTAATAAAAATTATTAGGGATATAATACATATTATATCCCTTATATAATAACAAAAATTATATAAGGGAGCTGGCCCTTGATCCTCCCTCCATGGCTGATCTCTTCCCGCCTCCAAAAACAACTTATCAACTATATTTTATTCCAAAAATCAAGGTAAGTGATCCCTGGTCCTTCCTCCATGGCCCGACCCCCCCCCCCCAAACAAAAAAAATTATCGACGATGTTTTATTTCAAAAATTATGAGAACTCACATCTGGCCCTCTAAGGCCCGAGACCCCCCCCCCCCCAAAAAAAAACAAAACAAACTTATTAACGATATTCTATTCCAAAACTTATGGGAGCTGATCCCTGGCCCTCCATAGCCCGATCCCCCTCCTCCTGAATAAATTTATCAATAATAAATAATGGGAGCTAACCCTTGGTCCTCCCTCCCTGGCTTTTCATTTTCTTTTTTGAAAGAGGGTTCAGTTAAATAGGGCTGAGTTGCATGGAGTTTTGGTTAAATGGGGTTGAGCTAAACGGAAGTTCAGTTGAACGAGGGTTAAGCTAAATGGGGTTGAGTTGCACGGGTTCAGTTAGTTGGGGTTGAGTTGCACGAGGGTTCAATTACACACAAACCGTATAAACGACCTTACAGTTGGCATATTTGCGCTAGACTAGGCTATCACGGAACTCCCGTATCCTTGTCCTTATTCTTTTTTGACGTGTTCTACCTGAAGTTCATCGGCGTAAAATTTGATTCAGTTTTTACTACTTCTGTAAATTCTTCTTCGGTTTACATCCGTGACATAAATCACGAATATCAGCTAAAAAATATAATGTTCGGAACCCTTTGCCGCTTTCAACTCAAGGACTGATAAGCTTCGGCGAAGTGTAAGATGTGCTTATGACTTATGTGCTGCTTATGCTTATGCCTTATTATGGTTGTTTATCTCACTGGGAATGCCACCGATTTCTTTTGACTGTATTTAGGCCCGTTTTTTAGCACTAAGATCTTACATCTAATATCTTACCATCTTTCTGCAAAGCTTATCGTTTTTTAACTCATCTTTGTTCTAAGATCTTACGGCTCACTGATGTTAGCAGAAAGTGTGAAGACCGCCACTGTTCTGCCATATAGAACAATGATGAGAGAACTTTGATGATCTACTCATCATCGTTCTCATGATGTCATCACGACGATGCCATCATATACTCATCACGTTTGGATAAAAACGACAAAAGATGTAAGATCTTAGTTAAAAGATTTCACATTTAAGCGTTTTCTTACAAAAGATTTAAGATCTTAGCACATTGATGAGAGAAAAAACGGCCCTTGTTTCTCTATGTTCATTTGCGCATTTATTTTGTGGAAAGTTCATCCATTCGTT
This sequence comes from Artemia sp. Qi Xiang Cuo, assembly GCF_049724085.1. Lineage (NCBI taxonomy): Eukaryota > Metazoa > Arthropoda > Branchiopoda > Anostraca > Artemiidae > Artemia > Artemia sp. Qi Xiang Cuo. Next base: position 84,296,942 of record NC_142795.1, on the reverse strand, counting down.
CACATAAACCGGGAGATTTCTACATGAATTATTCCAAAAATTTTTGAACCTCGATAATAAAATATCCCAGAAACACTTAAAAATGGCAATGGTACATGTAGTTAAATAATAGATTACAAGCGTGAAACTTTGTTGAAACAAAAAAACAAAAAAACAAAAAGACTTCAATAAAAGTCAATGTATATGCCAGCGCTGTTGTCAATGGCTAATATTTGTAAGTAGTCAGAGGCCAAAAACCTTTTGACCAACAGTTCTGCATGCATAGGCGCATTGCCTTAATGAAGGATCCCCGATTGGTTTTTCCACATGTCAGGTCTTTTTTCACGCATGCGTTCACAAAAAGTGATCAAAATATTCTGTGAAGTAAGTTTGGCTTACAGTTTGACTTTCAGGCACCAATCGAAGGTATATGATCCCTCGGATGACAACTCCATGTCTCCTCCCAATCCGACATGGATGACAACTCCAACTCCATGTCGAAAAAAAAACTCCATGTCTGCGAGTTCTAAAGCATTGCTCCAGAATAAGAATATGAAACAAATATTTTATTTCATCGCGAATGCTTCAAATCGACTGATACATTTAAAAGCATCAAAGAATTATTTTGAAGAATTATATATTGATGATTATAAAAAAATGAGTAGCCAGTTTGAATAAATTTGCAGGGCAGCGTGGGAAACATAAATAAAGAGAGAAATTCCCCACTGATGATGCCTTTAGACTCTCGAATAATCATGACTTTAAAATTTCGACTTTTTCGTCCGTGTTTGTTTTGCCTTGGTGAGCTTAGGTTTCGTAATTACATTTTCTAAAAAAGGTACTTCAATATTTTATTAGAATTCCAGTACAGATGATTATTCAAACTTCCCCTTGATCAGCAGCATCGAACTTCAGTGCCACTTAGTTTAGGTTGAAATTGTCGTGTAAAACTTGCCGAACAGTTTCGTTGTCAATGTTCTACTTAACTCACTAGCTCCGCTTATACACAAATGATGATTATCTTGAATAACCGTATCAACCTTTTCAACGGTTTCATCAGTTGTTGCTGTTGTGGCCGACCAATACGTGGATCATATGTAACATCCTCTCTCTCCTCTTTAAACCTTTTAACCCACCCGAAAACTTGAGTTCATGATAAACCTCTTGTTACCATATAGTGTCTGCAACAAATTTAATATGTTTCTGATTTTCCAGAAATTTTACAATAAATTTTAAATCAACAAGTTGCTCCAGACTAACACTAAGCATTTTCCCGACTGAGGGCAAACACATAGCACCCTTCAAACGACTGCTGTGGGCAAACTAAATGCTGCGCAACCATCAAATGGCGGATTGGGCAGAAAATTCACGTGGAATAAATATTCTGGACTACAAAAATCATTCCGGTTATTTTTCGCCACACTACGGACATACATGTATATATACGCATATGTTATTATTATTTATTGGCAATTTGAAAACTTTTCTGGTAATTACTTATTAGAGTTAATTTTGGTATAATTTTTGACAAGCATGAAGTCTTTCGTTGATTATTCACTTCATGAAGGTCCTTGGTATAATCCAGTTTTAAATAGTCTATGTAGCTCACCCTCAAATCCCAAAGAGATTTGAATTATTTTGTAATCATGGCATGTTTTGGTGACCATTTACTTTGCATAATCTAGTTTTAAAAACTTTGTGCTAAACCCGTAAATCACCAAGATATTTGAATTATTTTAGTAATCATGAGGTCTTTTAATAATTATTTTTTGAATATTTTTGGTATTATTTTAGATTATTATAAACCTTTTGGATGATTATTTACTTCATGGAAGTTCTTTGTGTAATCTTGTTCTTAATAGTTTCTGTGCCTAACCCTTAAATCTTGTCCTATGGCGGCGCAATGGGTTTGATATCAGATTGATAAAGCAACACCCTGAGTTCGAACCCAGCTGTAGGAACACAGAGCCGTCACAAGAAACTCAGTAGTCAAGAAAGGTCGTTAATCCGATGCAATACAACCCTCAAATCTTGTCCTATAATGGCGCAATGGGTTTGATATCAAATTGATAATGCAGCACTCTGAGTTGGAACCCAGCTGTAGGAACACACTGCAGAGCCGTCGCAAGGACCTTAGTAGTCAAGAAAGGTCATTAGTCCGATGCAATTCAACCTCAAAGAGGATAATTGATTTGATATTGTACATATATATATATATATATATATATATATATATATATATATATATATATATATATATATATATATATATATATATATATATATATATATATATATATATATATATATATATATATATATATATATATATACCATCCCTGGGGGAAAAAATGATATAATTTTTGCTCTTTGAACGTATATAAATGTAACATATCTCAAATGAAGTTTTTCTGGCTTTAATGCAATTCCTCTTTCCTGTTTGTCCTTCACCAACGCCAAATTAACTTTTTTCCGTTCCAGGGTGGTTAAGAAATTCAGACGTGAATTCATTTTCTCCTTCCTGTGCATCTTTGCAGACGCTAAAATAGTACTACTTTATTGTAGGCTGAAAAATCAGCAATTAAATTGATGTAAGTAATTCTGGCATGAAACCAAATCCTACTTCCTGTTTATCCTTCACAGACTCACCCACGCGTTCCTTCACTTCATTGTTATTTTTCTTCTAAACAGTACATTTCGTTGTGCAACGTTTTCCTTTGCAATTCAATATGTTTTATGCTGTTTCCTGTTTTTTTTTTTTTTTTTTTTTTTTTTTTTTTTTTGTGAGAGTAATTACCTAAGACCTTAGTTCCGTCTGTGCCTCCAGAGGCACCCAGGGTATGCAGTAAGAGCCGCCAACCTTCCCCCAGGTTTGCTGCTGCAGTGATGTCCTCCCATTCTGGAGAATCGAGGTGTGCAAGTTGCGTAAATCCCTCTGGTAGGTCATGTGCAGTGTATTTCTGGGTCTTCCCCACCTACGATTTCCAGGTTTTCGCCAGCGTAATGCGGCTTTTGGGAATCTATGGTAGTCCGGCAACCTCTAGTAACCGATATCACCAGAGTCAGAAAGTGGAGATATTTGGGACACGTCCTACGAGAGTACACACACACACACACATCCACGGCGCAATATCAGGACTGTATGGTGGGTGGTCTAAAACTTCCCAGCCAAAACTGTCCAACAAATTGCGGGTCTGACAGGCAGTGTGAGGTCTTGCATTGTCATGAAGAAGGCCAATTCCCTTTGCCCGCATGCTAATTTTTTTTTTTTTTTTTTTTTAATCTTTCTGCGGAGCCTTCTGAGGGTTAGGCAGTAGTCCTTTGCATTGATAGTGGTTCCTCGTTACATGAAGTCGACCAAAAAAACACTATGCCTATTCCAAAACGCGGACGCCATAATTTTGTGCTGGGAGAGAGTCTGTTCAGCCTTCAGATTTTCAGGGGAGTGTGTTTGTTTTCATTCCATGTTCTGTTGCTCCGATTTGGGCGTCATAAGCGAAACCCATGTTTCGGCTCCAGTTCAACTCAGTGGCAACCGTTAAAAAGATGACGACGATGTAAAAACAGCAGTGAAGTCTTGGTTATTGGAGCCGGCGGCAAGTTTTATGAAGAGTTTACTTTTAAATTAGTTAATAGGTATGATCAGGGCCGTCACGTATGGGGAGGGGGGAGGAGGGGTATGCCCCCCAATGTTTTTGGTTACTCAATAGAAAATGCCACAATTTTTCAGATGCCGCTAAAATTCTTTGTTCAGTTCAATAAAGATCACAAGAATACTGGCATTTCATCTACAGAAATTTTGAACTTGGCCGGTAAACACAACAGTTTTATCAACTCCTGCCATGATTTTATGGATGGTGCTACAATTTTCCATTTCCTTAAATAAACAGCATTAAAATAGTAACAAGTTATGTACCAAAATCTCAATTTCTGTTGGTAAATGCAGCGGTTTTACCGACTTCTGCAGTGATTTTACATATTGTATTTGAAACAGACATTATTTTAATTATTGACAAAAACATTTGGTCAAAATATCCAGCCAGTCGGTAAAATCTCTAGCCCCCCCCCAAACATTTTGGCTAGTAACGACACTGGGTATGATCAATGTTTGAAAAAACTTAGTAACTATGCCGAAAAATAGAGTTAAGTATTTACTTTCTGAAAATAAAATTTACTTTTTTGAAATAATCTTTCGTTGTGTACTTATGTTCAAACGGACCTTAATTAAAAATATGCTATTCTGGTTAATTCGACCTGATGTTGACAAGATTACGATATATGTTTTCTAAAGCATTAACTACTTTTTTGACGGAAACGACACTGATTTAACAACAGCGAAAGAGGATTCTTTTTTCATTCATGTACATAATTTCACAACATTTAAGCAGACAAGCGACTGAATTAGATAATATAATGCGGCCAAATGAATCACATCTACTACATCAAGTAACTTAAAAAATAAAATAAATGGAATTTTCTGGTCTCTGGCGATGCTGACCAAATATCCCAAGCATCCCCTTTGTGAATTTATTGAAGCGCAAAGATCTTATGGATGTCAAAATTTTCTTTGAATTTCTTTCAACACGTTAAATAGTAAACAACTAGTCATATATTATTTTTTATTTATTTTATATATTAATTTGTTTATAAATTTAGCGTTAAGCAAACTGCTTGTCGCTAAACTGCTTAGGCTTTTTCCTAAGTTTTTTTCAAAAAAGAAATATAAAATTTGTGGAAACTTTGTATCGGTCAAATTCGATCTTGTCAAAAAAAAAAAAAAACTGTCGACAGAAAATTAGATTTACTAAAAGGACAACGATTAATTTCGAAAACATCCCAAAGGAAGTGGCGTCAAAAACTGAAAAGAAAGCTTAGGGGTAAGCAGGTTTTATGCATCTAGGCTAGGAAATACCTCGTCATATTCATCAAAAGATGGCGGCTGGGATTTCAGGATTTTGTAGCTGAATTCAGCATCTATCTGGTAGCGACTCGTTCGCTATAATTAAAATCAAAGATCTATCTTTACTTTAAGACGGAAATTAAATACTGTGACACAGAAAGTAAACTTAAATAGTATTGAGAGCTTTTAGCTAGTTCTAATCCGTAAAACCTCTAACGCAATTCTTCTACTCCAGATTTAAGTCAATCCAAATGTTAATTAGGTTAATACCTGCATATACATAAATTAAACATTTTTCTATTACATTTTTCATCGGATTAAAGATGTAAATCTTGTCAGTTTTAAATCGATTTAAAGAACTCAAATTTGTTTTGAATATAAAATTATGATAAATTTAAATAGATAATTCGATAAAATAAATTAAATTACTAAATTTAAGTCTTAATTCGCAAACTGAAATTTTACTTAGAATTCAGCCAATTTGGACTTCTGCGCAATTATAAAATGCAAGAGAAATGCAAATAAAAATGCAAACTGCAATTGCAAAATAACTTTAGTGCTTCAAGGGCACACATCCATTGCAACAATAGAAAAAGGGCCACCGACATAGCTCATGCAATCAAAGCTATTTCAAAAAATTTTCTCTGTAAATTTAACCTGTGACTCTACCAAGTAATGCCAAAAAATGAAAACATACAAAAATAATATTTCCTTTTTTTGCGTGAAAACAGTAGCAATACCAATCCGAAACATAATTTCGGCCACATATTAACCTGAACTGAATATTAACCTCTGGTACACTTTCTCTTGAAAGAATATCTTAGTTAGTAGAATCGACTTCTAAGGAAATCCAAGATATTTATTTTCAATCTTTTCCTTGTATTAATAATTCTTGAGATACTCACAGACGGAATAGGGGGATGACAACCCTTCTTAGACACCAACGTCATATTTGCAATAGCCCTGGATATGGTATTGAAGCGAAAAGAAACCAAAAAAGAAAAGTTTTTCCAAGTGACAGTAAAGAGTGATATTGAAACTTAAAACAATCAGGGATTATTCGGTATGGGAGGCCCCCTCAACCTCTCGCTCTTTATACTAGTCCGACTGATTTCTACAATGCTTTGAGAGTGAAAGGTCTAGGGGACAAAGGAATAGGGACAAAAATATTTTTCTCAGCGGCTCAGTAATAGGGGGGGGCTTATTGATGCGCATTTGCTTTTAACAATAAAACTATCCGATAAGATGATATGAAGGGCAATCGGCAAGTAATAAACCTTCAACTAATAGCAGCATTTGTGACAAAATGGCAATATTGTCACAAAACAAAACGTTTTCAGTAAAGCATTAGTAAACCTTAAGCGTACAAAGGGGGGAGTTAAGGAGGGGGAGAGTTGCTTTTGAATGATTTTAGCCTATTTTTAGGTGATTAATTTATTACCGCCTCATTTCTTCGTATCTTCTTATTTCTATTTGATGTAAAGGCAGTGTAGCATTTGTCGTTACAAATAAAACGATTCTTTTTTTTTATACATAATCCCTCAAAAATAGGAATAGTTGTTGGGAAAAAAAAATTAATAAAAGCGTTCAGGAATAAAACTTACAATCATGAAGGTGGAGAACTGTTCACAGACATTCAAAAGTTTCGTCAACGTAGCAAGGACTTCTGTGAATATGACCATCCCGTCAGACAGGATTCTGCTTAACAAATCAGTGTGCTTCTGTAGGACGTCATCAACATTTGTTGCCTGAAAGCAGTAGCCTTTTTTACGAAATCGCATTTTGGATGAAACAAAATAAGAGAAGGAACAAAAATTCACGGTGAAGATAAGAATAAAATTAAAGTTTTCCAACATTTTTCAACATAAATTTTTTTTTTTTTAATCTTTGTAGAAAAATCCTTGATCGAACTGGAAAAAAAAATTGTTGGGGACACACCGTTCTTCACTACTCTCAAAGTAGTTTTAACTTGTTTTAACAAATAAGTTCTAACTTACTTACGAAAGCAGAAAACAAAAATAAAAAGGAAAATCAGAGATAAGGTACATTTCTCAAGACAATGCATTAACAAAAATTGAAGCTTCTTCATTTATTCAAATATTTCCTTAAGAGGAGAGAGGAAGAGTGAAACTTAATAAAGATTTTTAACAGAAATTTCTGTTGAAGACTGGAAATACAACTAAACAGTTTTCGCTTATCAAAACGCCATATGGCAGTGGTTCAAGTCCCAATCAACAAAAGTGCAAAATTTAATATTTTCCCGAGAAGTATGATCATGGATACGTCTTTGCTTTTTTTCACATCGAACTCGAATCGGGTGATCGCATCGAACTTAGGTTTTAAATGGCTGTTTTTGCTTCCTTTTGTTATAACACATACGTGTACATTATTAAAGAAATTAAAACAAAAAAAACTGAAGTCCTTAAAAAAAAAAAAAAAAAAGAAAAAAAAGGGTGATAGCACATATTTTAACCCACAGCTATCATTGTGAAATCATGGAATATTCCAAAGTCTGATCCAGTTGAAACATCTGAGTCTATATTTAAAAAACAAAAACAAAAAGCGATTCAAATCCTGTACTATTGGATACAAATTCTTATCCAAGGATAATTTCACTGACGGTAAAAGACTAACCAGTTTTTGTCTAGTTATCCATTAAGTAAGGAAATCGAAATATAGGAATCTACTAATCATTATTCAGACGTTGAAAACCCTTTTGTGGATCATTTTGATTCCATATCTACCATTGTACCAATTGTATACATACCACGTTCATTCGATACAGTCTACGACTGCATGCTTGTCACAAAATCGCAAGTTTCACAGGGAATAAATTTAAGTGTGACTGTGAGTGAATGTAATGATATTATTAGGCAGCTAGGACAAAAAATCAGGTTCGAGATATAGGCCATCAGGGACGCATCCATAGCCCCATATCTTACGCACAAATTTTGGACAAGGGATTCAAATTGCTCTACCTCAGGAACATTTCGGATAACTTTGATTTTTTTTTTTTTTGACAGATATTAATCTTCTTAATAAAATATCATTCCCTATTTGTAATTGCGTATACAAGGCCAGGGTTTTTTTTTGACAGAGGGGCTTTTTTTTGACAGATAATAATCTTCTTAATTAAATATCATTCCCTATTTGTAATTGCGTATACAAGGACAGGGGCTGCAAAATGGGACGTTTTCTTTCTGGTTCAACTGAACCAGGATCAGTTGATAAGAATTCTACCGGATGCACATTTTAACATTGTGGGCTAGAAAAAACCTTCAAGGAACCGTATACCTCTACATCTACATCAACATCGTATGGCATCTACATCTATGACGTTCTTCTGCAGTCTCCGAGTGAAGCTACAAAATATAAAAATAATAGGGAAGGTATGGAACGAAAAGAAATCACATATAGTTAACATGCTGATATACGAGTTGAAGCTCCATTATTTATCAGAGACAATATACAGAACAACTTGAAGAAGATGAAGGTAATGGTCCAAAAATCTAAATTCCACTGAAAACAGAAGACAGAAGAAATAGTGATTATTTATTTCCAGGTCAAGGTGCTGTATCTTTGCATTTGCGGCACAGAATAAATGCGCCTCAAGGAGAAATAGAACTTGTCTGCAGGAAAATGAACAAAATTAAGCACAAATTGTTCTTAACTAAGTTAATTAAGTACAACTATTAGTTAATCAAGTCAATCCTTATATTAATTTAATAACTAATTAAGTGAATAATAAATTAAGTAGCAGTAAAATTAAAAATAAAATTAAGTAATAAGTAAATTTAGTAAATAAAATAAGTTAATAATGAAGCCAATTAAGTACTTAATTAATTAAGTACAAAATTAAGAACAAATGCACAAATTCCGAAAAAGTGAACAAATTAAGCTTTACAGCTTGCAGCATGAGACATAGTCACATCCAGCTCGTCTATCTTGGAAAGAAAAAATCATCTCTTGGAAAGGAAATCATTCTTGGAAAAGACAAATCAAATTTGCTCTGTTGATAAAAATGAACTCTTGTCATTTTTAGCAAGGAGGAATCACAAAAGCGAGATAACTTAGTGAGATGCTTATAAAGAAAAATCGAGAAAACAATTTTCGTGTGCTCCAGTAATTTTATGCGGATAATGAATTGGCTTATAAAGAATAGAATTCAGTTATGATTGCTTGGTACTTCAATTGCCAATTGTCAGTTTGATTAAAATTGTTGAATAAACAGCATTATAAACGCAAATTCGTTTGATACATCTTTATTTTATGTTCTTTGTATTTTGGTTTTTATCCTAATTTTATCTGTTTGACGAGTCATATTTTATTCTTTATTTCTAGCTGCAGTGAATCTGGGAACTTGAATACAAAAGATAGCGTTATATTATGTTCGTGATGGCTGAAAAAAAAGGAAATTCAATGTACTCAGTACTTCCACTTCTACCAATTTTTAAGATTTCTCGTGAATTCTGAACCATTCTCTCGACTAAAAATGAGGATACGAAAACTATTTTCGGTAGAAAACCGATGGCTCCAGTGTTGAAAGCCATCTAACGTTCTCTATCGAACATCGCCGAGCTTTTAGATTGTTTGAAAACAAAAGTGGAATGTCGTACACACTTCAGCTATTTCAAACATCTTTAAACAAAAGTTTTGAGCAAAGGAACAAATTTGGGACAAACCTTAACTGTTACTAAATTGTACTTCGTTGAGAATTAAAATTTCTTAATTGAAAAATTTCAACATAAAAGAAATCGGGTTTCATTTAAATTGGCAAAAAGTTAAGTTCTTTAAATCGAATTGTTACGTGATTTAACAAAATTATTCATTAAACAATTAATAAAATTAATACCAGTAAATAAACTAACTTTTAAGAGAGATTAAACAATATTCTGCAAATTATAACCGGATTCATCTCGAATTGGCTTGTAATCTTAACAAGGTGATTCAGTCAATGTTGATGAATCACCAAACCAACTAGATCTCCTTCTAGTTGGTTTGGTGATTCATTAACATCGACTGAATCACCTTGTTGATTGAAGAATTCCACCTTGTTGGTGGAACTCCACAATTTATAAATTGTGGAGTTCCCCAGGGATCACCCCTAGGCCCACTTTTGTTTTCTATTTATATAAATGATTTGTCAAGTGCAGTTGATGGGTTGTATACTATTATTAAACCTCCTCTAGAGGCACTTAAACCTAGTAAAGCCCTAGTTATGTTTGCTGACGACACGAATTTAACAGTATGTGGTAGGACTGAGAATGAATTGATGTCGCAATTACGAGAAGGTTTTAAGAATATAGAAAGGTGGATGAGAAGTAATAGGTTAAAACTTAATTGTAATAAGTCTAGTTTATTGATATATAGCAGATCTCCAAGTTATTACCCATGGGTGAATAATTTAAGTAATGGTACATCAATGATTCCACGAAAGAGGAGTGTTAGATATTTGGGGATTATTATTGATGAAACTTTAAGTTTTGTAGATCATATTGATTGTGTGTCTATGAAACTTGCACGTAATGTTGGAATTATGCGTAAACTGAAGAATTTTCTCCCAACTAGTATATTAAGATTATTGTATTTTTCAATTGTACATCCATATCTATTATATTGTTCTTCAGTATGGTCGTCTACTTTTGGAACGCATCTTCTGCCCCTGCGTGTACTACAAAATTCGGCAATAAGGCTTTTGATTGGTAAGGATAATAGAGGATCATCTGTTCGTAATGAGTTTATGACGCTGAAGATTCTACCGGTATCGGGTCTTTTAAATTTTATAAAACACAGTTCATGTTTAAGTATCTTTATGGTAGTGTTCCTGTTTGTTTTAAGGGAATGTTTGTGAGTGGGGGTGATGTTCATGAGCATGGAACTAGAAATTTGGAAGAATTTCGAAGACCGATTCCGCAAGCGACAAGATCATTTTTTTCTATCCGTCATGCCGGTCCGAGTGCTTGGAATAGTTTACCAGTGGAACTTAAATGTGTGGATGACCTGCTGCTGTTCAGTAGTTTATTGAGATCGTATTGTTTAGTAATTTATTATTTTTAATTAATTTGCTAAAAAGGGGGGGGGGGGTTCGTGAGTATTTTAGGGTGGCTCTGTATATGGTGTTAGTATTAGTTTGTGAGTTGTAGGGCAGAACTTGTAGTTGGATTAATATTAACTGAAAAGAGTTATTATTTTGGATCTTATTGTGTTATTATGATTTTCTATGTGTCTAGAAGGGATTACCCCCGCACAAGCTTGCTTCTGGGGGTATTTTGTTTGTTTGTTTTTTATGTATATAGTAAAATAAATCCCAGTTATAAATTGAAAAAATTGAATTGAAATTGAAGAGCATCAAAGTGAATATGTGTATTTATGCATTGTTGTTTTTTGTGAGGGTCCTATATAAAATTTTTTTTTCATTTGTCTGTTTTAATTACGCTTTGGGTTTTCGAGCTTACAATTATGGATAGGTACTGCACAGATATTAAAGATTGCGCATTATTTACATCCCCGGTTGTTAATGTGAAAAAACAAAAAAAAACAACAGAAAGTTCATCCTAAAACGTACTTTTAGTAACAACTGCAATCATTGTATTGAGCAAATATTTAACAAAAATTATTAATAATTTAAAAATAGTTAAATATAAATAATTCAAATTATTATAAATAAATTGTGATTAAATAATTTAAAAATATTTAAAAATTATATTGAGCAAATATGTTTATGAAGTTACACAGTATCTATAGAGTATTGTATGGTACTGCACTGTCTATATTCCCAGACACGGTTTATAAGAGTTCATTGTTGATTTTTTTTATAGATATTTTTGTTTTGTGGCCACACATATATCTGTATAACCACAAGCATAATAAGTGGCATAAATTACATTCGAGATGGCTGATAGAAGGAATTTTTTCTTAGACATTTGGTTTTTTCAGACATTTTTGCTTTGGGTCCACACATATATCTATATTACCAAAAGGATATGAATGGCATAACTTACATTCCAGATGGCTGATAGAAAAAGACTTTTTTCAACATTTGATTTTTTCTGACATTTTTGTTTTGTGGCTACACATATATCTGTGTTACCACAAGCATAATGAGTGGCATAAATTACATTCTAGATGGCTGATAGAAAGAATTTTTTCTTAGACATTTGATTTTTTTTTTAGACATTTTTGTTTTGGGTCCACACATATAGCTATATTACCAAAAGGATAATGAACGGCATAACGTACATTCCAGATGGCTGATAGAAAGAAACTTTTTTCAACATTTGACTTTTTCTGACATTTTTGTTTTGTGGCCACACATATATCTGTGTTACCACAAGCATAATGAGTGGCATAAATTACATTCTAGATGGCTGATAGAAAGAATTTTTTCTTAGACATTTGATTTTTTTTTTAGACATTTTTGTTTTGGGTCCACACATATAGCTATATTACCAAAAGGATAATGAATGGCAAAACTTACATGCCAGATGGCTGATAGAAAGAAACTTTTTTCAACATTTGACTTTTTCTGACATTTTTGTTTTGTGGCCACACATAAATATCTGTATTATTAATTTTTTTTTTTAGATTGGATAGATTTATTTTCATCTAAAATTACAATAATAATACTACAATCTACAAATCCCCGTCAAGGCTCCATGGCTTGTAGGAGGGGGATTATGAAACAAATCTCATAACATTAAACTATTAAACATTTAAAAATATAAATGTAAAGCATTTGCTCATAAAAATGGAGAAAAAAAAATAAACATAAGGAAAAAGAATTCATTAAATAAATTTATGACAAATGTAATTACCAAAAGGATAATAAATGCCATAACTTACATTCGAGATGGCTGATAGAAACGAATTCCAATGCACTTCAATTACTTCAAGCGTAATATAGTACTCCAAATTTTGAACAAAACTTAACATTCTCTGTCGCAATGCAAAGGCAGCAGTGTATGCTTGTGATGTTGACTGAGAAAAATTCCTTACGAACTTATTCACCACCCATACTCTAGGACGAATACATAAATCTATTATTGCCAAACAGATAATTTCAATAAATAAAAAAATAACAAATTCATATAATACTGAAATAAATCCTTACTTACTTATTCGCCATCCAAAGTCCGGGATGAATAGGTAAACCTACTGTTGTCTTATGGATAATTCCAATATATTCCATAAAAATTAAATTCATATAACACTTTGATAAATCCTTAAAAACTTATTCTCTACTCTGACTATAGAAAGAACAAATAAACCCGTTAGTGTCTAACAGATAATTTTACTAAATAAACAATAAACTCATATAATAATAAAATAAATCCTTATGCGCTTATTAATCACCGAGATTCTAGGACGAAACAGATATACATATTATTATCTAAAAGATAACTCCAATAAATAAATTCTTACGAACCTACCAACTCTAGGAGAAATAGGGGAATCTGCTGTTTTCAAATTGACGAAAACAGCGACGAGCTCTGCAAATTCATTGATGAATCTCCTAACCTTGATTTTGTTGTTACTGGTGACGCTGTTATAAAAGCTATTTCCCAACTTAAAAAGAAAGCGTCTTGTGAGATAGATAAGGTGAGCACTCTACACATCATTAATGGAAGTTATCTATTGGTGCGTCACCTCAGCCATCTCATGCAAATGATATTTGCTACAGGTATTGTTCCATCCTAGTTCTGCATTGGTGATCTGACTCCGATTCCCAAAAAAGGGAAATCTGAGCTGCAATGTTCCTCTTTCCGTCCCATCACCGTATCTACTACGACATGCAAACTTTTCGAGCTTCTTTTTCTTGATGAGTTAAGACAGAAATGTTACGTTCCCCCATATCAGTTCGGTTTTGAGGCTAATCTTGGCTGTTCTCATGCTCTTACAGCAGTTTTTACTGCCCTCGCCGACGCGGAATCTTCGGGAGAAAGTATGATCCTCGCCGGACATGACGTTAGACGTGCGTTCAATTCCGTAATTCATCCTTCCATGCTTCTTCATATGGCAAGGCGAGGCGTAGACCCATCAGTTGTCCGTGTTCTCAGGGATTTATATAGGAATCTAAAAGTGCGTTTAAAACTTCCATCCCGTTTTTCCCTGCAGTCGGCTCTTCATCCTTCCCTATATAATTGCATTAATTCTCGTGTGAGGCCAAATTCTTCAATTCCCTCGAATATGCTTGTGAATCCCCAGTAACCCATCCTCGTTAAGAAAGGGACTAGACAGGGAGCTATCACTTCCCCAACCCTGTTCAATAATAGTGTCCTGGAAGCGCAGGCAAAGTGTCTTCCTTCATGCATTTTTGGGAGAATCGATATGTCTCTTATTTGTTATGCTGATGACATCCTGAATCTCAGCCGTAAGATCCAGCGGATTGAGCAGAATTTCAAAATCCTCAAAAATGAATATTCAAAAATAGGTCTGTCTTTTAATCCTGAGAAATCCGAAGTAATCCTTTTCAATGGGCGAAATCCCTCTACTTCTCTTATAAATATGGATGGTTCTCTTGTTAAACCCTCAGACCATATTACATACCTGGGCCTCCCAATTGGCACATCTATAGGCCACACACGTCGTTTGCTGATTTCTCACATTGAGCGTAAAATTAGCATTTCTTACACTGTAATTGTAAAAAGCAAACTACGTTTCACCCGTTATATTCTAGCATCCATTTACAACTCCACAGCCCTATCCTCATCTGATTTACATTGCTCCTTTTTGGAGATCCTTTACAGTTACAGATAAAAAGCACCTACAATCAATCTTCTTCAGATTTGCTAAATATCTTCTACATTTGCCCCCTTGGACAAGAAACCGTAAAATTATTCATTTGTATAAGCTATCTGACCCTAATATTATCATTGATAAATCTCTATCCCGTTTTCAAAGTAAGTTTAATCATCCATGGTCAACAATTTGTTCACAATATTTTTTTTTATATTAATGTAATGCACATAGTCACTGTTCGTATTAATGTAATGAAGAGTTTTCTTTTGTCATGTGTTTGAATTTTCAATGTGTGTTTGTGTCCTTCTTTTTCTTCTTTTTTTTTTCTTTTTTCTTTTTTGTTTTCTTTAGTGATTACTCCGTCTACTGTACCTTTTGTACCTTTTTTTTGACGGGCAATAAATGAATAATAATAATAATAATAATAATTGACAAATCCAATATATACACAATCATTAAATTAATGAAATCCTTAAATAAGTCCTTACTATATCAACGAAGGTAAAACACAGGTAAATATAGATAAGTATACATATAGGCAATATAGCTAAAAATGAGTAAAAAATAAGAATGTAAAAATCTAGAACATAGGCAAAATATATATAATAGTTAATCTAGGTAAAAGTACATAGATAAAGAAATAAGAAGGTAAAAATATAGGTAAAGGAAGAAAATCATACGTGACGAATTTACCATAAACAGCTTGATACATACCCGGTGGTTTCATTCAATACTACGCGGGCGATGAATAGGAACTACCCCACCCGGAAGTCAACTACTTTCTTTTGCCCTATAGCTAATACTAATTTAACTTAAAAGTTGGCAACCCAAGCTGACTTTTTTTTTTTTTCAGCATTCTATTAAAAAGAAGTGCTAAAAGAGATAAATATATGGATAAAGATAAATATATAGAGATAAAGAGATACAATATATAGAGACTGCATAATATAAAGATAAATATATATATATATATAAGAAAAAAGAAAAAGAAAAAAAGAACAGAAATGTTCCGTTTCTTGGTTATTCTCAGGTTGGGACAGAGGAATATATTCCAGGAATGGACAGATGCGGGCACATATTTGAAAATTAATAAAAAAGACGATTTACACTTAAGTTCATAAGACTTTATAGTGAAATCATAAATTTTTTATTTATTTTTCTTTTTTTTGGGGGGGATTTGAGGGGGAATGGTATGGCAGTTATCGTAAACGTTGAGCTTCAGAAGAATGGGAGGGCATAGGCTTGAGGAATCATCCCTCTCTATGTGTATGCCTTGTTACTCTTTTCTGCGATTATTTTATTTCATGATAACTAAGGATACTTCATTCCACTTTGAAGGGAATTCAAATATTTTGATCTATATAAACAGGGAGAATTCTGGTCATATTTTTAGTCATTTTGAGAATTTTGTTCATATAAAACTGAACGGCAAATTCATACCTGCAAAGCAGTGTTTCAACATATTTGATGAAGAATAAATGTCTAAATATCATTTGATAGCACATGATAGCACTTCTGTTAAGAATCAAAGAAACTGGCCACTCCACTGAATAATTGAAAGTAAAAGACTGAAATCCAGTCAACGTCAAACGATCCACTGGATTATGCTGATAAACTGAAAGTAAAGAAAACCTACATATTAAACAGAGCATGAAAAACCACAGTGACAAACCACTGAGAACCAAAACAAAGGAAGAAAGCGAGAAAAGCAACAAAAAAGAAGAGAAAAACACAAAAACTAAAAAGAAAACTAACAAGCAGCCACTCTTCACTGACTACCTGCCGAAGGAAACTGACAAGCAGCCGTCCTTCACTGAATACCCGCCGAAAACCAGAACAGAAGAAGAAAAAGAGGAAAGCAAAAAAAAATAAGAAAAGAGAAAAACACTAACAGTAAAAAGGAAACTAACAAGCAGCCGCTCTTCACTGATTACCTCCCAAAAACCGAAACGAAGGGGGGAAGAGGGAAATGTAACAAAAAAACAAGGGAAAAACACGAAGACTAAGAAGGAAACTGACAAGCAGCCGTCGTTCACTGACTACCCACCGAAAACCAGAACAAAGGGAGAAAGCGAGAAAAGGAAAAAAAAGAAAAAAAAGAAGAAAAAACACAAACAATAAAAAGTGAAATGACAAGCAGCCGTCTTACTACCAGCCAAAAACTAGAACGAAGGGAGAAAGAGAGAAAAAACAAAAGAAAAATACAAACACTAAAAAAGAAACTGATAAGCACCCGTCCTTCACTGACTAACTGCCGAGAACCAGAACAAAGGAAGAAAGCGAAAAAAAAAACAAAAAAAACATAAACACTAAAAATGAAAATGACAAGCAGCCGCCCTTCACTGTCTGCCCACCAAAAACCAGAATGAAGAAAGAAATAGAGAAAAACAACAACAAAACAGAAATTCTGAAAGTAAACATTACTTTCATAGAATCAGTCTCATTTTTCAGAAGCTATGCTACTTCCTAATGACAAAAATTTTAATCGACTTATTTTGTAGAATAAACACAATTTTCTGTTTCGACTTCCGGCTCACTTGCGTATTTCAATAAAAATCGAAAAACAATAAAAATGCACCCTCTCCTAATTTTTACGAATTGACACCATTGATTAAGACAGTGTCATGAGGTGTAAGGCTATATGCTCCAACCTCAGTGACTGATTGTAGCGGAGTTTTGCATTAAATTAAATCTTACATTTATATAGTTCTACTGGAAGGAATATTTTGATCTTGCTACTTGTAGGATCTTGAGCTATAAGGGTGCTTAAGAAATTACCAATTATTTTATTGAATTTAGAATCAATATAAAATGTGGTGATCACTTTGAATACCCAGAGGACTGAGTGAGTTTTGAAGCAAGCTACTTTATGTAACCAAAATGTACAAACCCGAAAATTTATTACTTTCCTGGTTTTTCCTCCAATTTTTTAGAAAAAAGACTAAGAATTTTGGAATTTTCTGACATTACACCAAAACTCAAACATTGATAAAATTTTCACAGAACTTTTCAAATAAAATAAACTATTATTCATGAGAAAATGGAAGTTAAAGTGAAGAAACTGTATATCGAAAAGAAAATACAGTTTTCGTTTTAAGTTTCAGTAGAATTGCGTTCACCAAGTTAATCCTTAAACAAATATAAACACTCTGTCTCTCTTGTTCATTTTTTGATCAGCAGTGAAATTCTCACAAATCCTGAATAACTAATAAGTGACAAATGAAGTGTTAATTATAAATTAAGGCTAAAATTTTAATTTAATACTATAAGACGCCTTAATCTACAACTTCGCTTGTTTTCATCAAAATATAGAAAATTACATCAAATAATTAATATTTTTGTAAAAATAATTAATATTAACCGAAATACCTTGATCAAGTGAAGATCCAGCATTGGCTATTTTATTAATTTGCGTCTGGAGATCAAAGGTAAGTAACGCAATTCTTAGGTCATCTTTGTACGGATCAGCATTCGCTGAGGAAGTTCTTAGAGCCAACTCCAAAAGAGGCTCCAGGCGTATTAAGACAATGTCATCAGCGTTTTTCAGAAGCTCAGATTCAGTCAGTTCTTGAAACTGCAACAGAAAGTCACCAGCCTCCATAAAAAAATACTGCTTCATTGATCTAGTAAGAAAAAGAATTTAATAAAAACGAGTTAATCTAAATATAATAAATCAATGGAAACACATAAAGGTAAGTATGATATGTTAATGTAGGGTATGTATGTAAGGGGGCTTGAAATTTTGCGTTTGGGGGAGGGGTAAAATATTTGTCTCCAGTCTTCACAAAGTTTTTTTTTACACCTATTGTCCGAATAATTTATTATGTTTTCAATAATTTAACTATGACTATAATAATTGTAATAACTATGTAATGTATGATATGTTAATGTATGTATGATATGTTAATGTATGGTATGTATGTAAGGGGGTTTGAAATTTCGTGCTTGGCGGAGGGGTAAAATATTTGTCTCCAGTCTTCACAAAGTTTTTGTTTTACACCTATTGTCCGAATAATTTATTATGTTTTCAATAATTTAACTATGACTATAATAATTGTAATAACTATGTAATGTATGATATGTTATGTTAATGTAATGTATGTATGATACGTTAATAAGTGCAATGTAGTAATTAAGCGTAAAATAATTGCGAATTTTAAAAATAAAAAAAGACATGTTCAATTTATTCTATAAAAAAGGGGAAAGAACAACAACAGCAAAAATGTTCAATTTTGCAGGGAAATACATCTATATTAAAAACAGAAGTTTTTTTTCAAACGAAAATAAATAGCAAATAATAAGGCTTAAGAAGACAAAAATTTCCTATACATGATTGAACTACCACCCCCTAAAACCCTGATCTCTATACTAAAGCTCAACTGATGCGTTATAAAGACATGATAAATATATTCAAGAATTTTAATATCCTGTTCAGATTTTGGATAGGATTCTCATGATATTTATGGCGAAGTTGAATATCACCACAAAATACTTAGAAATGATAATCATCTATGAAAAAAGTGCATCCTTTAAGAGGTGTTTGGGAAGAAGGGGAGGGGTCCTCTGGTTATAATTTATAAATCTTTCAAGTCTGGGAGGTTGTTTATTTGACGAATTATGTGCTTGTGATATGCACCCAGCACTTCCTCTGTCGCATAAGAAAGCATATAAATATAATTATTTATTTCGAAATCAAAACATTTCTACAATAAAAGGGATCGGTCTTCCTCTCAGTGCGCCTTACTGCCCATTCAATCCTAACGTATTCCTATGAGCAATTGAGGTTAGGGAGCGAATTTCACCTCCAAGTATAACTTGGCACTCAGACAAAACTTAGGAAACTACTGCTATTACCACTAACAACTCACTGCGGCACCAAGCCACCTGAGGCCAACACAATTACGCACGCTCCTCCTCCATCCCAATCAATTACAAGCGTTCCTCTTTACACCCTCCCAGGAAGTTCCCATTTCCCCTAAATCTTTCCTTACGACATTCTCCCACCCCATTCGGGGACGACCTGTTTCCGTTTGGCCCTAGACCGTTGGCTGACAAGGAAAACCTTTGGCAATCTGTCATCCTTCCTCCACAGAACGTGCCCAAGCCATCTCAACCTTTCTCTCATTATAGCCCCAGAAAGGGGGATTGAACCACATTTTTCGTAAAGCATACTGCTTGAGATACGTTCAGTCGGTCGGGTACCAAAAACGATCCGTAGACAATTTCCCAGGAAAACATCTAGGAAATCCTCTTCCGTTTTTCGGATCGCCCACGCTTCATAACCATACCAGGCCACTGTAATTATTGTAGCCTCCAATATTCTAATCTTGGTTCACAAACTTATATTTCTATTCTTCCAAATTTTGTTTTCAACTGCGAAAACAACACCCTAGGCGTCGTCTATCCCAATTTTAACATCTTCACTACACCCACCGTCTTTACGTCTTCACCGTCTTTAATACTACCTAGATAGGTGAAGCTGAATTTGGAAGCTTTGGGCCTAATACACTTTTTAAAAGATTTCAGAAAACCCAACCTCCCAAAAAACTCCAACATCCTCCCTAAAAACAACGTTGCTCACACAACCATTAATAGTTGGTGCCCAACAACACAATCCATATAACTGAAAGTATTACCGTAAAAGCGGTCTATAATAACTCTTCATATTGTATAGACTGGACATATTTTTAAAATCACGTGGCAGCTTGGTCTCTGGAACTGGGAGGCTATGTAAACAGCGTTTTATTAGCTCTACAAACTGGTTAGTTTTCAATTGAAAACAGATGAGTTGTTTCACTTTCGTTTTTTTTTCTTTTTTTGGAGGTACTCATTATTTTTTTTTTTTTAAGTACTTAGCTCATTCATGTTGATACTCTTGGAAACAAAAAAGCAGTGCATAAGAAAAAAATTCAAATAATTTATAAGGAAAATATATATACATATATATATATATATATATATATATATATATATATATATATATATATATATATATATATATATATATATATATATATATATATATATATATATATATATATATATATATATATATATATATATATAAATTTAATTAGTGAACGAAAAATCAATTACAAAATTACACAGCGGAGGATATATAAGAAATAAGACAAATAAAAAAACAGGGGCATTTTTACATTAATTTCCTGAATATTCAACAAACTCACGCACCTGGGTAAAATAGAGGAGTAGAATAAGATACACATCCTCCTCCGTATTGTAGCCTCGAATTTTGTCTGCACTATTTTTTATTGCCAATACTTTCCTAAGATTGAACCAAAGTTTTATATATCACAATACTTATTTTTTTAATGATTTTACGAGTTTAGGAATTTTTAAACTATTAATTTAACCATTGGATCAAATATTACAAAAACTCATTTATATCACTGTCCGAAATAAGATTAGTTCTTCGTCTAAATTTTTGCACAAGAAATGTCATGGTTTCTATCACAATTATTAAAACATGGCAATAATGTCTGACAAGATTTTGATAGTGCAATATTGAAATATACTTCAAATACCAGAATATCATCTGACAGTTTTTTAGTCTAAATACAAAAATGCATATTTACATTTATTTTAGTTTTCAGTTCATTAGTGGCCGAATTTAAGACATCGTTCGAAGTGGTCGAATATGTGGTTGCACCATAAAATTAATTGGTTACCTTAAAAAAGGACTTACTTCAATCTACCGAGAAGATCTTCTTCTTTCATCAAGTGAACTAACAGATTTTTACTTGCTACACTGTAGGCTTCCTCAATATTTTCAAGATAAGTGCTGTCTGTGTGTCTGTAGACAATGTCTTTGCCATTACTCTTTGGAATCAGCTTCCCTTAAAAAAAAAAAAAAACAGAAATGATAATTACACACCCACACTTCAACAAAAAAGATCAATAGCCTTGAGGTACGTTGGGACCTCTAATTATAAATATATACAATACGATAAACAACTAGACAAATTGTCAACTGTCAATAGCCTAATTCCTAACTAATTTCCAATTCCTAATTCTTAACTAGAGCCTGTTTACTAATTGCCAAATTCCTAACTAGCCAAAAACCACCGGATGACAGGCAAAAAAGAAAAAAAAAACAACGTAGCGTATACTTTTTGTAAAGACCGCAGGACTTTACATTATTTCACAGAATTACGTCAAATATGGTTAATTTCCAGGCTTCCCGCTAGATTTTTTGTGAAAAACACGAACTTTATGTGATTCACTTTTTATGAACCAATTATGAACCTAAATTTACTATATGAGCACCTCAGAAACTTTTGGATTTTGGTAAAACGATTTCAAGTCGTCTTGATAAAGAAAAAAAAATAATAATATTCGAGAATATAAGGTGTTTTGATAGCATCAGAAAATATGCTATCATATTTTCGTTCGGTCATGTCCCCTACTGCTGCCGTCATTTATTTGCATTTATAGATGACGACAGGTTTTGACTATTCCAGGACATAGATGGCAGCACAAGTGATTTTAAGCTAGGTTACATTGGGTTAACTACTGTACAGTTAGGGAAACTCTTGCACATTTGCCCTTTGTAAGGAAAAGACAGCAACCTTAGGTGCTTTCCAGGTGATGACAAGAAAAATATGAACTTTATGAACCTTTTTTCTAAATTATGAACCATTTGTGAAGCTAGGTTAAAATTATGAACCTTTTTCATAATTATGAACCCAGTTGGAGGCCTGAATTTCGTTCTCTTCTACTAAATTCCATATCTGTGCAAAATGTGGATTTCACTCCGCCCCAGATTCGTCTCAAGAATCCCCCCCCGGAAAATTTAAAAACTGCTTCTTAAAATTAAATTTCTAAAAGACCTAACTAGACAAAAACTGCCGGATGACAGGCAAAAAAGAAAAAAAACGTAGCGTATACCTTTTCTACAGACCACAGGAAAGGTAATTTACCAAAATAAACAATATAAGCAGAACTAAATATGTAAATTATTTAAAGAGGATGTCAAAAAAAAAGAGAAAAAGAATTTTGATTTTTTTGAAGGGATAAATACCTTAGCTTAGGGTATTTAACACTTCCCATAAAGTGTAGCAGAATTTCGTAATTGAGTTTTTCTTTTAATTCGTAAATTAGCATACTCAAATTTTGAGCAAACACAAATACACATACCCGTTAAATGGGTCTTTACCCCATACAAAAGAGAAAATTCTTCATAATGACAAACAGGCAAAAAACAAAGCTCAAACCCTAGCCCTGTCCATTTTTTTCAGACATTAATAAATTAAACTAAACGAAAAAAAACAACTAAAACAACATTTTCTCAAACGTTTGACCCCTGCATTTCTTTTTCTTTTTCAAGGTTGAGGGTCGGTAATATATTTAGGCCAAAGATCATTCAATACACTATTTCACGAGTCAATGAAACAGCTATGACCTTACGCTTATACTTAGGAAAGGTGGTGACAACCCTCAAAGCGGTATGAAACTCCCTTGTCTCCTCCCTTATCTCCCACCCTTAAACCCATCGAGTCAGTAGTCACCGTGAGTCAGAGCCAGAACATACATAGTCGGTAATATTGATAATAGAACATGGATTTGATATTATGGTTTAATTTGCCTGATAAAAAAAGCAACGTTAAAAGTTAATGAAAATTTACAATATTAAAAAAAAACTATTATCAAGTCGTAATTTAATTTCACACATCTACTAATTACATTAGTACTGAGCGTATCAACCACAGCTGCCAACGTTTTCAATGAATTGTACCGGTTATAGACACACATCCGTTTTCTAACCAAATTATTACCAAAAGATTCTTTGTAGAACAATTATGGCATTTTACGTCACATTACATTTCAGAGACAATAAATAACAGAACAAACTGAACGGTGATCAACTTTTTGTTTATTTAATCGAATTTATTTATTTAACTTTATTTTTTTAATTAATCTTAATTTTGTATTTTCTTTATTTAAATTAAATTTTTATTTATTAGCTTTTTTTTACTCAATCTGTTCTTTTTTAATTTATTTATTCAATATTATTTATATATAGGCTTATTCAATTATAATTTTTATTATTTTCACCCTCTCTCAGAAACCAATGTTGAGCGCTGCTTCTTGTGTGAAGATTAGTTTGAAATTCACGAACATTTCTTTGTGTGTCGCGTCGACGAAAATCACTTTTCTCTTGCTTAAATACCCAACTGGTGACTTACGGAGTTTCAAAAATTTAGAAAAAAATTGACCTCACAAATACAGGATAAATGTACCAAAATGTACTACAAATCCTGAACTGTACCATGAAAAGTTTAAACGTACCGCATTGTCCCACTGCCTTTAAATTGCACCAAAAACGGTACAATTTGACTGCGTTGGCAATGCTGATACGCACATTCTACATTTCCTACATTGCTACATATTGTAGCAATAACGAACTCTAAAAAGATTTCCATTGACACCTCACTTATTTCCCCGTTTGAGTTACTAAAACAAAGAGAACGAGACAATACACAATAATATTGTATGCGCCCCCCGAACGCACCCCTAAATATACTCCCATAAGAAAGAATAAGTTGGAACCAGTTTACGGCCACACAACGCGGTATCACCATTCTTTTGTTCCCTTTTCACGGGTTTGTTTAACAGCATAAAGCAATTGTAGTTCCTGTTTGTGCTATTTTGATGTACCTTGTAAACAGCTCAGTTTTAGTGCTTCTAAGCGCTATGGCGAGCCTGTCAATAAATATGTCTATGTCCTTCTCACAAAATGCTCACTTACCACAATGGCAAGTTAAACTGCACAGAAATGAAATTAATTATAAGGTAATTTCAGAAATCCCCCCCAACTTTGCCTTGTATCCAGTTTAATCTTACTCACTTCTTAATTACAAGATCTAATTATTAGGAACCTTGATCACAATATACCTAAAGCTGTATTTCTGTAAATAAAAAATTGTATTAGAATTGAAACATGATTATTGATTAACTGAAAAAGATTGAAACAACTTTTAGTGCCTTCCTGCACGAAAAAACAACAAACAAAACCACTGAACCAGACAATACAAAACATAAAACAAGCACAATACATTGCTACGAAAGAGTTCTAATTAATGCAAAAGTCGCAATTCTGAGGATATATTCACTTACCACACTGTCTAAGGACATTCAAATATTTTCCTGTTCTCAATATCATGTCGGCCACTTTTTCAAGAAAAATTGGCATTTGATCTTCTCGAATAGAATATCTTTTCTCCCAGTAGTCGTCTGAATAAGCAGGATTTTTTGGAGCGTTCTCGAGGTTACGTATATCATGATCCTCAACAAGGAACTAGAAAAAGCAAATGAATAAGCAAACAAATTTTAAGAAGCAAATAGCATAAAGAAAAAGAAAAAGAATGTAAACTGCCTCCTGTTTTGCTCAAGATATTAATAATTAATAATTAAAACTGAGAGGAATAAGACTTACCCTTACACAAGTAAAACATCTTACTAGACTTTTGCCACATGATATATCAAGCACTTTTAGCCACATCTCACTGTGGGCGTAGCAATGAATTTTCGATGGGGAAATGATGGCAATAGGCAACAATAGGAAAAGATATTTACGTCTTTGGTAAGAGCTTAACTCGACAGACTCTGAAGATTTTTTTAAGGACAAAATTGAGTTTTTTAAGAGCACCTGCCCCCACAGAGTTACACCAATGAATATTGCCTGCATTTTATCTGTTTATTGGATTTATTATATTCAGTAAAAACCAAAAAAGCGCGTTGCTAGAAGTGAAATACTTTTGTATTTCTTCTGTTTTTGGAATTTCCTATACCTTGCACTTGTTATGTACTGATAGTCTTTGTATAAAGAAAGAAATACGAGCGAAAATAGGGTTTTTATAGGCCAAATGAAGATACTGAAAAAACGGAGCGAATGTTTCGAGAGGACAAACGCCTCTCTTCTTCAGCGCGAAACAAAACGATGTATTAATAAAAACTAAAAACTTAGAATAATTAAAAACAACTGCATATCAACAATAAAAGCTAGCTATTTGACAATATCAACGATTTCCGCGAAATCCAAAAAAAACTGAACTGCCATCGACGGATACTAGCGAACAACTGAACAAAGAGAAAGAAACCAATTCAGTCCCTCGAAAAAACAAAACGAACCAGCAATTAAATAAATTGGAGAACTATTTAATTTGATTTCGGATTTTAATTAATGCATTTCTTGCAGACACACTTTGAGACCTAAGGGGTTGTTCACGTGTTTGATTAGATGACTGGGAAAGTGGTTCAAGTTTTATTTCAGGAATTACTAAAGTATCGGCTTCTCTTTTGAGAAAACCGAAATATGACTCGTTTATTCTTAAATCACCGGAATCTCTGTTCCGTTGTAAGAGAAGCCGATAATTTAGTAATCCCTGAAATAAAACTTGAACCACTTTCCCAGTCATCTAATCAAACACGTGAACAACCCCTTAGGTCTCATTATATATAGACAACAACCAAGGACTTTCTATGATCAGAAAGGAAATATTTGACCAGAAAACCAAGGACTTTCTGTGATCAGAAAGGAAAATTTTGATCAGAAAACTAAGGACTTTCTATGATCAGAAAGGAAAGAAAGGATAAGAAAGGAAAAAAATTCCAGGGTGAGGTTTCGGATGAGAATTGATAAAAAAAGACAATATTATCATTTTTACGATTAAAGAAACAACAAAGAAAAAGAAAATTGACATATCTCAAAATAGATTTCACGAAATTGAGAAATGACGTCACTCGGGAAAATCAAAACTATAATGGATTAAAAGTACTAGTAGGAAAGAGTAATAAATGGGCGAAGAAAAAAATAAGAAAAAAAAAACCTGTTTCCCTACATTGGTAATTTGAACAAGGTTTTGACCTTACGCACCCGAGAAGTAAACCAAACGGAATAACCTACGAATCCATCAAATCAAGACTAATTTTTTTTTACAATAAATTAAAAAAAAAACATGTGAAACACTGACTTGACATTTAAACACTTACAATACTCAAAATAATCGATTTTTAAAGATAGCAAATAAAAAAATGTTGAAAATAAATTAGAGGATGGTTATAGGTGACCTATTATAAGCAGGCTGTTGTCACACATGGAAGATGCGACCCTCCCCCTTCCCTCTAGAAGTAATACAGCACAATTTGTCTTAGCACAAAACACAACGAGATGGAGCAGACTTTTACAAGTATTTCTTTCCCTTCCAAACAACGCTTTAAATTTTTATCTCAGTGTAAAATTCAGTAAAGAATTTCTGATCCTTCACTGAAATTCTTTTCAGTAAAGCGCAAATTATATCCTAATCTAAATATTAGAGGGATTGAAATCAGCAGCAACCCCCCCACACTTTCACAGTGATTTTGGTTAGTTTTTTAGTTTCAACGTTCTTTGGACAGAGAGGTAAATTCAAGTACAATACTTTTACCGTAAAATATATTATATCATTCACAATTACGAGGTGCGTCTCGAGAGTAAAGAGCGTTTTAGCTCAACTAAATCAAATCATCAACACGTAACTGTGCTTCTACGAAGCCACAATGATTCTATTTCCAAATATAGTCACCGTAATACAACTGTAAAGTAGGGTCAATTTTCCAAATTCACTTCTGCAAGCGTTTCCCATCAGCTTGCATGAACAGATCATCATTTACGTGGATTCTGTATTTAAATTCTGAAAAAACGAAAAAGAAAAAAAATAGTGATATTAAGAAAACTTACCTCACCATACGGATCTCTGATAATTCCCTTGAGCGTCCACTGCTTTAAAATGTTGAAATAAGGCTTAGCACTTGTTTCAAGCAGAAATACACACAATTTTTGTGCTTCTGCATTGCCTATAACAAAGGTAAGATTAAACAGAATGAGATACTGATGGTAAGGAGAACAAAAGTGAGTTTACAAAGCAAAAAAAAATCAAAAAATCAAAAACGACATCTGCTATCCAGCAACAAACAAAATGATTATCTACAATTTGTTTTTACATTAATGTAGATAATCTACTTATTCTACATTTCTCTGATGTTTCCATATTGTTCTCTTATTAAATGGGGTTACAAATCACATGGTTTGAATTGTTGCAGAGTCCTTTTGAGTCTTCATTTGGTAGTTTTTACTTATTTTTCGTAATCTAGTTTTTCTGTAAATTAATTAAGGAAGTTCTATTAAATGATCGTACCCATATCCAACATATGGTCTCGTACGAGATGCGATTATTTACCCTGGTCTTCTTTTGGAAGATCAAGCTTTTTTTTAAAGAAACGAAAAAGAATGAGAACAGACAAAAACCCTTACCCATCATTCGCGATATTCTTCTGTACAAATACGAGAGAATGGCACCCCCTTTTATATTATCCTTGCTTATATCTTCTGCAATGGAGGATAAAAATTTCATTGTAGACATGCTTGGTTGAAGGTGGTAATACAGCTTCTGCATACTCAAAGATCCCTGAATATGCTCGGTCTCAAGTTGGGCTATGAGAACCTGAAATATAAATATATCCCATTGCATTTATTCATCGTCTATGGAAGCTGCCTTTAGGATGATGGCTAGCATCTTGACAGGTTGACAAAAGTGCGTTATGCAGCACAATGATTGGATTTCATCCTTTCTCAAAATTTGTCCTGGTGCACCTTGGGGGACGATTCTTTTCTTAACAGTTTTATTCGAGTCTTAAAGTCTATTGAATCATTACAAGCTTGCTGACGAATAATCTAGTCTCAGGCTATAAATTTTGTCGTGCACAGTTGACTTAGCGTTATTTATCGTCTATGAAAGCTGCCTTAAAGTAACTTTGAATAATTTTAACGATTGTTCTATTCATGCCATGTTAAATGCGCGGACAAGCTGTCTACAATACAATGATACTTATATCAAAATAATACATTAACACTGTCAAGGCTTTGGACAGTCTTGACCATGAACTCACTTTACAATAAGCTAGAGCTACGGTCACTCAACAGTTCCTCATCAGGATGATAGCTAGCTTCATGATGGGTCGGAAACCATACGCTAGGCTGCATAATAATCAGATTTCATCATTTTTTAACATTT
Organism: Artemia sp. Qi Xiang Cuo; assembly: GCF_049724085.1. Lineage (NCBI taxonomy): Eukaryota > Metazoa > Arthropoda > Branchiopoda > Anostraca > Artemiidae > Artemia > Artemia sp. Qi Xiang Cuo. The sequence goes on along the minus strand of NC_142795.1, from coordinate 84,268,253 downwards.
GTTGCGGTGCACCCCAAGGAACTATTATTTCCTTAATAGTATTAATTAAGTTTTAAAAAGCTACTGAATCATTACAAGTTCGTTAACCATTTATCCAGTTTCGCAGTACGAGTTCTGTCGTCTCTGCTGACCTAGCGTTATTTATCATCTATGATAGTTGCCCAAAAGTAACTTTTAACGATTTTAACGATTATTCTGTTCATGCCCAGTTAAGTACGAGAACAGACTGTTTAGAAGCATCCTGTAACAATAACTAAGTAATGGAATGAAAATTAGGCGTTCTGACGGATGATCTAACGGCAATAGAAAAGTATCAGTAAAAAAAGTAGCATGGTGGTAATCAATAGATAATTTTCTTAAGTCTCAAGAAGGCAAAATTTTAAACCCTAGATGACAGGATGATCTGTTTATTAATAGAAATTATCATGAGTCACTAATCTCCTTAGACTGAAAGGTAATAGTGGGTAATAATATCTAAAAAATGCCAACATGCTACTTAACGTCATAGTGCCTACACAGCGCAGCCATGCTAAAGACGATATAGCTCGTTTCCTCGATCTGTTCCGGCACTAATAACAATTACACTGTAGCATTGTCCCATTCTGTGTTGAGAACACAAAGAAGCTTCAAGGCCAAAAACATTTAAATTCATAAAAATAAAGAGAAAATTGAAAACTTTGACTGTTTACAGTTTGACAATTTGTCTTTTGGAGCAGATGGCTTTGGATACCTTCTTGTATTGGTTGGACTTATTTACTGTCCTGAATGCTGTTAACCTTGTAATCTTATTCAAAAAGTAAAAAGATTATAGACAAGCAGTTCATAACCTTCAAAAAAAAAAAAAATGCATCATCAAAAGCCACATTCCCTTTGTTCAGCAACAATTCATGATACAAAAAATTTGTGTATACATTGGTTCGAAGTATTTGCCATTGTGTTCTTTTACTCGATCGGTCTTTAATCTGTTTACAGTTTATACTTCCTTTTTGTTTGTTTTTTAGGGACACCAAGCCAATTCAAGCCCTTGTTGAGCTGATTTGTAACATTTTTCACGAAAACCAAAGAGAGGGCCCAGGAATATTAACTGAAACTTTGCTGATACAGTTTTTTCAACTGTGTGATTCCTGGGATACTTGGGAAGCGCCCACGCACTTGCAGACCCAGGGGGACAAAGGATCCAGGGGGTGCCCTAATTCTTTGTTTTTTTTTCAATTTTTCACCGTTTTTTAAAATAAATTTGTCTATCTGATCAATTATTGGCGTCCTTGCCATATTGGCCTCAAAGGCCAAAAACATTTAAATTCACAAAAATAAAGAGAAAATTGAAAAGTTTGACTCTTTAAAGTTTAGCAATTTTTCTTTTGCTCATTATGATTTTCAAATAGCTGAAACCACTTTTTCGTTCGAAGAAACAATTTTCTAATACCCAAATAGAGGATTTTACATACTCCATAAAAGTCAAGCATCATTCTCGCGAAGAAAACGAATAAATACTTACTATATAGTCTTTCAGTAATACAGAAATACCACCGGAAAGAGCTTGACTAACTAATCCATTATCATATCTAGAATAGTCTTCACTGAATTTCACAACAGTCGAAAAATCCAAGCACAATGGAAGAAACCTATAAAAAATAGAACATAATAATAAACATACAACTAAACATTGTCAGATAATAACATTCATACACAATTCATTCATTGAAAAGGAATAAGGAAATATACAAGCCATATGCACACACACCGGTTCTGCAATTGGGGAGAGGGACTAGAGAATTACCACTGGAAGTGGTGATGGGATTGTAAAAAACGAAAAGGTATATTTAACAGCCACTGTTATTTAATTTTTTGTAGGGGGGAGGGGGTACTGTATAAGTCTTAGCTGAATTTTATAAAAGACAAAAAAAATAGTCCCAATGAAAGGGACCTAAAAGAAAACTTAGGAAGGAAGGGGTGAGCGTTACCAGTCCGACGTAATCCTTTGTCTGAATTCAACAGGTCTAGTATGTTTGTAAAAGCTCATCGCAGCATTAAGCCGCTTGAGTTCAGCCCATAATCACAAGCTACAATCTCACTGTTCAGAGCTCCACTTTTCGCTACTTCCTATAAAACTCCCGCTTCCTTTAAACCATGTCTTATAATTCAAACTATTTGACGACACCCTGCTGTTTCTTTGGTCCAAGTTGGCCTACAAAACTGGCCACAGCCCATCATTTTTCATCAATACAATATGTCCCAAGCAACTTAACCTTTTTTTCATCACATGCCTCAACAATGACATCAAGCCACTTCTTTTGTGGCGCTTATTGTTTGATATGCTGCACCTCAAATGATTACCTAAAACTAAGCCAAGACATTCGTTGATAAATAAATATTTATAATATATATATATATATATATATATATATATATATATATATATATATATATATATATATATATAAATAAATTATAAAATATATATAAATAAACATTTAGCATAAAGTTTTAAAGCAACCACGTTTGTTGTAACCAGTCCTGGTGGCAACAGCAGCTTGTTGCCACCAATCCTAGTATTCCAGCATTAGTTTAAAGAATTATCCTCCCATTCTACAATTCAGCTTTATTATATATATTTTACGTGTTTGCTAAGGCCGTGACACTAGGAGAGCAAGAGTCAACCAGTAATAGGAATTAAAGTAATTGGTGAAAAATGCCCACTGACTTTGACACGCCACCAGACTGACCCCTGTTTCCCTACTTGAGATTTCACGCAAAGGGACTGTTAAAGAACATCAATCACGGGGAAGACCTAGAAAGAGGTTGATCTTGACAGGCAGCGTATCATCCAATTGTCCAATCGCCACAAAATATCTCATGAGGATCGGTGGAAGTCAAGTAATTAAACTAAATTAAACTAATTAAACATAATTAGACATAACAAGAACATAACACATAACATAAAATAACAAAACTAATTAAACATAACAAGAACATAATTAAACTAAAGTATAACTAGTTAAACTAAAAGACGTACACAAACATACCTAGCACACCGACTTAGCAAAATGTGTTTTTTTTCTTTTTAGCTACAAGATAAATATAATTTATGCGTCTAATAAAGTTGCTGATGTTGTTGCAATTTACTTTACGACTCTTCTGAATAACACTAGATGGCATTGCCTGTTTTTTTTTTATAGTTTATTTTCTTTGACAAACTGAATTCTCAGTTAATGAAATTCCTAATTAAAGTTAATTGAACAAACTAAATTCACTAACAAATATGCACACATATACCTAGCATACCCATTCAGAAAAGTGTTTTTTTTTCTTCAGTTACAAGATAAATATAATTGATGCAACTAATAAAGTTGTTGACGTTGTTACAATTTGCCTTATGATTTTCTGAATGACTGGTTTTTTGTTTTGTTCTTCACAAATTTGACGGACAGCATATCATATGAATATCCAGAATTTTACCTGACAGAGTAGCATATCTGGAGAAGCAATGGAGAAAAAATTGGGAAGGCGCATCCCTGAAGTATTTCATAAGGATGGAGGTAAGCAAAATTAGTCAACAGAACACCCTCTAATTTAGATGATTAAAGTACACTAATATATTTGAACACATATTGAGGAACAAATACAGCAAATAAAACTAACACAATGATAGTGACACATTGACATTGACAGTGATTCAGAAATATAGCAAATGCGAAAAAGTAGTCACAAATCACACAACATGGTACATTATTGAAAAATTACTAAAAAGCAAAGCTTAGTAATTTTCTGAATTATTTAAAGGGAATTTCAGCTTATAAAGAAAAGAAAAAGACAAACCTTGCTACCATATCTCTTAAAGGTGGGCTCATGGTTTCGTCAACAGTAAATGTTCGTACCGCATTATTAACTTCGCTGAATATATATTGGCCTTCTATACCAGAGAGGACATAGAGAAGATCTTCCACTATTAGATGTTCTTGAGATTCAAATGGCACAGGGCCTGAAATCAAGCACATTTATTATAAATATCTTACAAAATTGGTAGGCGTCCATAACGCCTAGCCATTCACAAATTTGAAAACAGTTACGTAGTTTTATTACCAGAAGCTCATATTTCTCTAGGGTACTCCGATTATTTCTCTAGGGTACTTAGTTTCCGATTACCAGAGGGAGTGTACGTTTTCTTTCTTGAATGTTTGAAGGCAAACGATTACTACAAGGAGTTTAAAGAGATTCTATACATATTACGCGGTTTTTATTAAAACGGGGCGATATTTAGGCTATATGTAGTTTGATAAAGTAAACCCTGTTTGGTCACTACATGGCTTGAGGATCGAGTTATAATTCCCAGGAATTTTTTCATGGGGGGGAGAGGGTGAGAGGGACTTATATTTTTGTGCTTGGGGGGCAGACGATACATTTGAAACGGGATGGGTGGACGTAAAGAGGGAGGCTTTGAATAGATTGAGATGGAGGAGTAGCGTACGTAGCTATGTTGGCCTTAGACTTGTTGCCACGGTGAGTTGTTAGTAGTAGTAGTATTAGTATGCACTTAAGTTAGATCTTAAATTTGAATGAGCTTCTCTCAGCAATACTTAACTAAATTCTAAGGCTACACTGACTGAACATGAAGCAAGAAACAAAAACCAGATCGAACAAAAGAGGCAAAATTTCAGCTGAAATTTTACCAAATGGCCGAGACGCCTTTGTCATATTTTTGGCTCTAATCTTTACATCAAGTCACTCGTTAAAAATGTACAAAGTGACGCTGAAATCTATAGAAATGGACAAAATGGATCCACATTTAGACATGGATCTACTATAATAGGTAAAACAAATCTAATGACCAAGATATATACTTCCCATGTGTCTTCCGTTTGTTGACTTCGTCAGCGCTGATTCGATTTATGGGTACATGGGTTGAAACAAGAGTGCCGCATGGTAAGATGCACGGAAAATATGTAATTTGGGCTATATATTTGGGCATTAGGGGGAAGGGGTAAATTATACGGAAGTGAATTCAAGATGTGTTAACTACAATTGGTTTCAGCGAGTGGAAACCAGAAAAATCAATTGTTCTTCTTTTGGTTCTGAGGAAAGCTGGGTGAAGGTTTCAAGAGATAAATTATTTTCTAATTTTTACTAGCTGAATTACTTTCTCCTTAATTTCTTCCATTTTGTTTTTCTTCTTTCAATTGCGATTTCAAGTTCTAAAGCATTTTGTATTAATATACAAAATCGAATATATTATTCCAACAAGTTATCCTTGTACATTTTATTGGTTTATCTTGTTTGACCAAGGTGGATTACCGAAAAGTACAATTTTTGGGAACCTAGCAAACATTAGCTGTGAATCATGACCTGACCACCTTAACCTTTCATTCACTATAGGTCAAGCCCAAGAAATTGAACTAGCTTTTTCTTAACTTGTCGTTTGATATAATAACAATTTTAATAGCTCATTTATGGACTATAATACAAAACTTTAAGAAAAGCGGAGTAAAATAAAAGAAGAATTGCGATATATAACTCCTTAAATAGCAGTAAAGTTACAAAAACTTGTTCCAACTCAAAGCTGTCTGACGTCAATATTCAATTGGCGATATGCAGCCGTTGAAAGGAATGCCTGAAATTGCCCTTTGGGTAATTCCTCTGGAAAATATGTAGCCCGTCTTCCTTTGTTTTTGAAGACCCCTCATTTCAGGACCATGCATAACAACTGTTTTTTTTCCGTGACTTTCAGCATCTTAATCTTAGTACTAAGACTTAACTCCTAAACTACATTTTCAATTTTCTAAACTTTTTATAACTGCAATTTTTTAAATATATAAAAAACCATTCCCCATCTCTGTTAAAAATGCTACATATAGAAGTGAATCTAACCATTCGGTCATTTTTTTTGGCACCAAGTAGCAACTGTTTGCGCGAATTCATTCCTAACTTAAGTGACTTGATCTTTCTCAAACTAAATGCTCAGCCTACTCTTGCACTCAGGAATTCAAAAACCTCACATTTCACCTTACATTTACATAAAATACTCGAATCATAAACATAATCCTACAGTCAATGTAATTCATGATTTCCCTATGCTTTTACAGTGTTCCTTAGGGCAAATCAATCAAAATAATCCATATAAAATGAGGTAGTAATTCATAGGGCATTCTTTTTGACAAAGAGAATTAATCCATGAAACAAAACAATCTTCCATTTAACCCCTGACACCCTTCTGATTCAACTCATTACCGTGCTTCCCGACTTAGCCCCCACAACATTACCCTAATAAATAGTACCAATCATGTGACGCTCAACCCCCCAATTTTTTTAATTTCTCGAAGTTTTAAATCTTTAGTGAACAAAGAAAGGGTTTGAGGATCAAACCCTATCTTTGTTCACTAAAGATTTGCTTCTTTCATCAATCCTTCATGAAAAAGGCAATGAAAGGGCAACAGGAGGTAATATTCCATAATTCATTTTTTTTTAATAAATACACTACTTATTTAAATAATTCTGATCATACTAAATAAAATAAACAGAGTACATATTAATATGACCCTCAGTCCCTCAAACACTTTCTTTGTTCACTAAAGATTTGCTTCTTTCATCAATCCTTCATGAAAAAGGCAATGAAAGGGCAACAGGAGGTGATATTCCATAATTCATTTTTTTTAGTAAACAGACTAATTATTTAAATAATTCTAATCATACTAAATTAACTAACAGAGTGCTTATTAATATGACCCTCAGTCCCTCAAACCCTTCCTTTGTTCACTAAAGATTTGCTTCTTTCATCAATCCTTCATGAAAAAGGCAATGAAAGGGCAACAGGAGGTAATATTCCATAATTCATTTTTTTTAGTAAACAGACTACTTATTTGAATAATTCTAATCATACTAAATTAACTAACAGAGTACTTATTAATATGACCCTCAGCCCCTCAAACCCTTCCTTTGTTCACTAACGATTTGCTTCTTTCATCAATCCTTCATGAAATTAAATAAAAAACAAGTTTTTTTTTAACTGAAAGTAAGGAACGACGTTAAAACTTAAAACGAACAGAAATTATTCCGTATATGAAAGGGACTGTCCCCTCCTCAACGCCTCGCTCTTTAGGCTAAAGTTTTTTATTGTTTAAAAAATAAGAGTTGTGAGAAAGTCGGATATGCTGGATAAAATTGACAAAATCTAAGTGTCAGAGTGAATAAATTTTTTTATCTAGTAAATTTTTTTATAGAGTACAATTGTACTCTATGCTTGCTCAGAGACACGATGCGGCTTTCCCACTGGTACTTTATGGCGCGTTATCGACACAATCTAGTTTATTGCATGTATGAAATCAGTATTTTTTATGCAGTGGAACGATAAACATATAAGTCATATCTTTAAAAAAAGTGAAGATGAAGCATTTTAATAAAGTGTGTTCACATGACAATGTTATTGTAGCATTGAATGCCGACAAGGAGAAGTATTTAAACTATGAAACAAGTACAAGTGGTAGCACTATTGGAAATGTATGCATGCGTTGCCATGACAGTAAGGAATTAAATTTCTTTGGAGTACCGAAAAAATTCAACTCTTATGTTGGTGGATATGCAAGATTAAGATCTCCAGAGATGATTACACTCAAAGAGAATGCCAACATAAAAATAATCGTTGATGATAGAGGACAACTCCTTGATACTGTTGCAGGTAACACATTACCTGCTGATAGATCCTATCGTAAGCTTTCGGGTATTAGCATTCAACGGAAGATCAAAAAAAGAAAGGCCTACTCTTCTGCTAATATCATAAACCATATCTTGTCTACGTGCCGAAACTGTTACCTGTGTAAAAATAATGCGATAATAGATAGTGAAATTGCCAGAAAAATAAAAAGGGCAATTGCGGAAAATATCACTATGGCATATAAAGATGAATCGATGAAAAACAAAGTACCAGCAAACGTTACTGCCATTGATCAAACAGTAAATGAACCAAATAACACCAAAGATGAAAAGCATATTGAGCCTGTCGATGACACACCAGTAAAAATTGTGTATAACTCAAAATGGAATAATGATTATTTTACTGATTACGAACTAAGAGAAGACAATAACTACAATATCAAGAGAGAACATGGTGAACTATTTTATGGAACATATTCAAAATGTCCAAATTGTTCAATGATATTAATAATGTATCATAATATATTTTTGTGCTAATATTCTACATAGCATTATTTCATTAAAAATATATTAAGCATTACATTGTTATGTGTTCATTAATTTTAGAGTATGCTAGCAAATCAAATGTTTGGAATGTATTCTAAAACATCAAGGATGTGAGAAAAAGAATTTGTATACATCTATTGTAAGGCGTATGGGATTACATTGATAGTTTCTAGGTATCAGAATGAATAAATTCTTTATTAACATCAGTTGTTGGATATGTCATTATGAACAGCAAGATTAAAATTGAATAAAATTGACAGAAATAAGCAGAATAAAATTGACAAAATGTAAATATCAGAGTGAATAAATACTTTATCAACATCCTTTATCGGATATGTCGGATAAAATTGACATAATCTAAGTATCACAGTGATTAAAATCTAAGTATCGGAGTGACTAAATTCCACATCAACATCCGTTTCTCGGATACATGGGATAAAATTGACAAAATCTAAGTATCAGTGTGAATAAATGCTTTATCAACATCATTTGTCGGGTATATCGGATAAAATTGACAAAATCTAAGTATCCGATTGATTAAAGTCTATATCAACATCCTTTTCTCGGATACATGGGATAAAATTGACAAAATCTAAGTGTCAGAGTGAATAATTTTTTTATCAACATCTATTGTCACATGTAACGAATATAATTGACAAAATCTAAATAACATAGTGAATAAATGCTTTATCAACATCCTTTATCGGATATGTCGGATAAAATTGACAAAATCTAAGTATCAGAGTGATTAAATTCTATATCAGCATCCTTTATTGATAAAAGATGTTGATAAAAAAAAAATTATTCACTCTGATACTTAGATTTTGTCAAATTTATTCCAAGTATCCAAGCAAGTGATATTGATTTAGAACTTAATCACTCTAGTACTTAGATTTTATCCAAGATATCCAACAAGGGATGCTGATAAAGCATTTGATCACTCTGATACTTAGATTTTGTCAATTATATCTAGCATATCCGACAAAGGATGCTGATATAGAATTTAAACAATCTGATATTAAGATTTTGTCAATTATATTCGTTGTATCTGACAAAAGATGTTGATAAAAAAATTATTCACTCTAGAACGTAGCTTTTTTCAATTTTATCCCATATATTATAAAAATGGATTTTGATACAGAATTTAATCAATCTGATACTTAGATTTTTTAAAATTTATCCGATATACCCAACACATGATGTTGATAAAGCATTTATTCAATTTGATACTTAGATTTTGTCAATTATATTTGATGTATCTGACAAAAGGTGTTGATAAAAAATTTTATTTACTCTGACACTTAGATTTTGTCAATTTTATCCAGCATATCCGACAAAGGATGCTGATATAGCATTTATTCACTTTGATACTTAGATTTTGTTAACTATATTCGTTGTATCTGACAAAAGATGTTAATAAAAAAAAAATTATTCACTCTGACGCTTAGCTTTTGTCAATTTTATCCCATGTATTCAAGAAATGGATGTTGATATAGAATTTAATCAATCTGATACTTAGATTTTGTCAATTTTATCCGATATACCCGACAAATAATGTTGATAAAGCATTTATTCACTCTGATACTTAGATTTTTAAATTTTATCCCATGTATCCGAGAAATGGATGTTGATGGAATTTAAATGGAATTTAATCACTCTCATACTTAGATTTTAATCACTCTGATACTTAGATTTTGTCAATTTTATCCGACATATCCGATAAAGGATGTTGATAAAGTATTTATTCACTCGGATATTTACATTTCGTCAATTTTATTCGATGTATCTGACAAAGGATGTTGATGGAAGCGAATTCAATCAGATAAAGAATGTTAATAAAGAATTTGTTCAATTTTTTTCATAATTTCCTGAATTAAATTTCTGTATTGTGTATCCAAGAAGTGAATTCAAGAAAGAGTTTGTTACTTACTTACAATTTTTTCATAATGACATCCAACAACTGATGTTAATAAAGAATTTATTCATTCTGATACCTAGATATTGTCAATGTTATCCCATGTGTCTGACAATAGATGTATGCAAATTCCTTTTCCTACATCTTAGATGTTTTAATAGACATTCTAAACCGTTTGATATGCTAGCTTAATCTAAAAATAATGAACACATAACAATGTAATCCATGATATATTTTTAATAAAATAATGCCATGTAAAATAGAAATACAAAAATATATAATGATACATTATAAATATCAATGATCTACTTTTGGTCGTTTTGAATCTGTTCCATAAAATAGTTCACCATGTTCTTTGTTGATATTGTAGCTATATTCTTCTCTTAGTTCGTAATCAGTAGAATAATCATTATTCCATTTTGAGTAATACACAATTTTTACTGGTGTGTCATCGACAGGCTCAATATGCTTTTCGTCTTTGGTATTATTTGGTTCATTGACTGTTTGATCAATGGCAGTAACGTTTGCTGGTACTTTGTTTTTCATCGATTCATCTTTATATTCCATAGTGATATTTTCTGCCAATGCCCTTTTTATTTTTCTGGCAATTTCACTGTCTATTATCACATTATTTTTACACAGGTAACAGTTTCGGCACGTAGACAAGATATGGTTTATGGTATTAGTAGAAGAGTAGGCCTTTCTTTTTTTGATCTTCCGTTGAATGCTAATACCCGAAAGCTGACGATATGATGTATCAATAGGTAATGTGTTACCTGCAACAGTAGCAAGGAGTTGTCCTCTATCATCAGCGATTATTTTTATGTTCGCATTCTCTTTGAGTGCAATCATCTCTGGAGATCTCAATCTTGCATATCCACCAACAAAAGAGGTGAATTTTTTCGGTACTCCAAAGAAATTTAATTCCTTACTGTCATGACAATGCATGCAAACATTTCCAATAGTGCTACCATTTGTACTTGCTTCATAGTTTAAATACTTCTCCTTGTCGGCATCCAATGCTACAATAACATTTTCATGTGAACACACTTTATTAAAATGCTTCATCTTGACTTTTTTTAAAGATATGACTTATGTGTTTATCGTTCCACTGCGTAAAAATACTGATTTAATACATGCAATAAACTAGATAGTGTCGATAACCCACCATAAAGTACCAGTGGGAAAGCCGCATCGTGTCTCTGAGCAAGCATAGAGTACAATTGTTAGAGCCGTAAGCATATTTTATGTCATTTTAAGATACGTAAAAAAAAAGTTGACTAATTTCGAAGTCAAAAAAAATTTTTTAGTCCAGTAAAAATAAGTGCTACTACAAACATTATTTTTCTAATAGCAAAGGTCATGACTAACATGTCTATACCATTCTCATTTTGAGTTTGGAAAATATAAATGTGATTTTTTTTGTTTCAAGTGTTTCATCTCATTCGAAGACATGTAAAAAAAAGTTGAAAAAATATATCATGTTAAAAAAATAATAAAAAAAGTTAAAAGAAACTTAAAAAAAATAAAAAAAGTGGGGGGTGGGGGCCAAAAAGTTGGATGGGAGGGGGCGCCCTTTAAGTATGGGGATAGGGGACCTTTTGGGGGTCGAGATCTCTGGTAGTGAGAGTTATTGGTGCGTGTGATCCATGATGGTTCGTACTCACATACACCTTACTACTTGATTTGCAATGATTTCTAAGGTTTGTTCTGAATTTCATTATTAAAATTCTTTTCTTGCCATCTACATCTTTCTTAGTATCAACTTTTTAGTATACTATAACGTTAGACTCCATTTTAAACTGACAACACTGTTCAAACGCCACTTGTGTATTGTACAGAACACATCGAAGAAGTACAGCTATGTCAAGTCATAAGACCATTTTATCATTGTTAACCATTTTCATAGATTGATATTGTTCCAAATTTATAATAAATAAGCTATGAGTTAACAACCCCAAGGGGTTACATTAACTGATAATCAGTTTAACCCTTTTTTCTCCACCTTCATACGATCCAATTCGCAAGTACTATCTAGCTCTGTTTTTTTCCCTATTATTTCAATTAATATCGTTCGTATAGTCCAATTCGCAAATGCTATACCCTTCTTTTTACAATTAGAGTTAGCTTTTAAGCAAAATGATGTAAAACCATATGCCAATCAATCAATTCTGAGTTTAACATCCTATTCTTTAATTAGCAGCGACACATTCCTGACAAACTAGTCTTGACTAAAGGCAATTGTCCAAAAAATCAGAAACCAGTCTGATAGCACATGCTTCAAAGAAATGGAACAGTTGATAATGCATGGGTGATAGACAGCTTTTGGTACGAAATCATTCCTAAATACGCAATTTGACAATTTCTAGTTTTTGCTTAAAAAAAACAACAAAAAACACACGTTATGATGAAAGTGCCTCAAAAACCAGTCTGCTTGCATTATACAATCTCAATTATACTTTGAAAACGTGTTTGATCACTTTATAGGTATATAATATAAAAAAATTGGTCGCTTTTTGCAATGTGCACGTCAAACTGCACTGTATATTCATGCCTCAGGTGTAAGTTTTCTTGTAAGTTTTCAATCAATAGTACTCTCACTACTAACGTGGCAATGCAAGGGCAACAGAAGTGGAAAAAAAATGAAGTAATATTCCATAATTAATTTTTTTTAATAAATGAAGTACTTATTTAAATAATTATTTAATTAATACTTACTTAAATCAATGGAGTACATGTATAAATAACATTCAAATAAATTAAATTTAAATAATACTTATTTAACTAATTTAAATAAAGCCTACTTATCAGGTATAACATAAAGGAAAAATCATTATTAAAGCTTTCCAATCTTGTGGATACATTTCCTGCTCATTAAAGGGCTAGAGAGACGTGCCGTTTTCTTTCACTGTTTAAAGAGCGTACATATGCAAATATAAAGGTGACTTTTTAAAAGAAAAGATAAACGTATTCTTATCAATTTATTTTATATTTCTGAATATGGACAGTCAGTGAAGGCAATTTGCTTTCCAAGATGTCAAGAAGAATTTTAAGTAAACTTTTAAGGATCTCCATAAATCTTTTATTGAAAACGTAGCTGTAAAATCTGTCAAACTTAAAAGTTAGCTAAAAAAAACTCAAATCTGGCGCAAAATACACCAGTATTGGATAAATACACCGGGTTTTAGCTTGAAAACACTACGTCTGTAAGTCCTTAAGGTTTGGGATTAAGGCCCTCTTATATTTCACACACATTTCAATTGATAATCTAAAAATGAATATCTGGCCAACACTTTATTTCCCTTGCCTTAATCTTTCCCCAAATTTCCCTTCTCTCAAGTTTGAATATGACCCCTGTTTTAACTCAATTTGAACCTATAAATTTTAGTGCAAAATCTGATAATTTTAAATTAGGCACAGCATTATCTGCCGACCAAATCGCAAAATATGGGGCCATATCTGCCCCCCCCCCAATATTCAAAATACCCCAAGCAAAGTGGAAAATATTTTTGAGGTGGACGGATATACTCATAGTCTCAGACCCCATGATGCAGGCAATTAGTCCTTTTCTACAATTTCTAAAATCATGTTTTTATTACGAAGACCATGAAACAAATACTACTACTGCCAACAACTCACCGCAGCACCAAGCTGTCTGAGGAAAATACAGCTGCGCACGCTCCTTCTCCATCGCAATCTATTCAAAGCCTCCCTCTTTACACCTTCCCAGAATCTCATATTTCACTTAAATCTTTCCAAACGAGATCCTTCCACCCCAGCCGAAGACGACCTGCTTTTTGTTTAGCCCTAGACAGTTGGACAAAAATGGAAATTTTTGGCAATCTGTCATCCTTCATCCGCAGAATGTGCCCTAGCCATATCAACCTTCTTCTCATTATAGCCCTAGAAAGCAGGATTGAACCACATTTTTCGCACAGCAAGATACGGTCAGTCAGTCGGGTGCCCAAAACAATCCGTTCGCAATTTCTCTGGAATACAATTAGCGGATCTTCCTCCGTTTTTCGAATCACCCAAGTTTCAAAACTATACTTGACCACTGTCATCCTTGTATCGTCCAAAATGATACTCTGTGTTTGCAGACTCCTTTTACGAGTCTTCAAAAATTTTTGGACTGTTAAAAAAACCCTATGCCTTCGCTATTTTATTTTTTAATATATTCACTGTACACACTGATTTTACTAATAATACTACCTAGTTAAGTGAAGATGAAACAAATCGTGCAGAATATAATCCCTCCGTTTTTCGAATCGCCCAAGTATCAGAACAATACTTGACCACTGTCATCACTGTAGCTTTCAAAATCATAATCTTGGTTTGCCAACTCATCTTCCTATTCTTCCAAAATTTTTGAACTGTTAAAAAAACACGATGCCTTTTATATTCCGTAGTATAATATATTCACTGCACCCACTGATTATATGACACACAAAATTCTGACTACCCTCCAACCGATTTTAGTATAGCACAAGGTATTGTACAACTCATGACAAATGCAATACTTTTATCGTTCTCACAGATACAATGTGCTGAAAGACTGTCTATAAGCGTCTACCAAAATTTTTGGACAGTTAAACACACCCTCTGAAGACGCTATTTCGTTTTTTAACATCTTCACTGCACCCACTGATTTTACTTATAATACTACCTATGCAAGTGAAGATGACATAAATCGTGCTGACTATAATCAATGATAATTACAGGAATGTCCTAATTACAACAATAGTAGTTGTATTTTCATAAACATAAGTTGGGAAGAATCTAGGAGGATCTAGGGACTCAGACCCCCACTCCGCACTTGATATCGCTCCTGTTGCAAAAATGTATCCTCAATGCTATAAAAAACTTACTATTCTGCAAATTTTAATTGTTTAATATGATTTTAACACAAAAAGGTTAAAACTACAAATTTAAAACAATACAATGTACATTTTTGTAACTGTTGTTGCTTTTTTTCCTAGGCAGATTTATGAAAACTCGAGTCCTCCTAAAATATTTTCAGTTTTATTGCAAAATAAATACATATATATATATATATATATATATATATATATATATATATATATATATATATATATATATATATATATATATATATATATATATATATATATATCTACATACACTTATGATATATACATATGACTACGTATATAAAGTGACAGAGAATTGTTTCTTAACGGAAGATATTTTTAGGCTAAAACCGAAAATGTCTCAACGCGATTGGACGCGTCAAACGGCTTATTTCCTTTTGGTCAAAATATTGACACTTATTTTTTGATTATTTATGTCCCAAATAAAAGAGAAATAAACAATTCTTTGTTCCTCAACTTTCAGACCTTTTTTCCTTTGAATTTAATTAGAGGGAAAAATATTCAACATCCTCTGGCTGATTGAGTATACGTAATTTTTATTAACTGTGAAGTTGCCAATTAAAATCAATTTACATTAAAAAAAAAAACCTCTGGAAATGGGGATTCCTCAAAGAACCTTCACTACAAAAATAAATTTGGAGTGCTAGGCTCAAACTGGGTTTAAATTTGAAAACATTGTAAAATTGAATTTTTTTCAGTGTTCAGAAAAGTATTCAGAAAAACAAAATCTAAATTCTTTTTCGGAAATTTTGAAACATTAGTCTCTATAGACAAATTGCTCTCTAAGCTTAGACTGCCAAAATGTCCTGTTGTTTTGTTTGTACAAAAGATATGGATGATCAGCCCGGCAGCAGAGACTTTTTCTTTTTAAATCAAATGTATTTGTCATGTTTTCAGACAGTAGGAAAATTCCTTCTAAACAGCGGAAAAAGTGACGTTCAAGACTTAGCAAACCTTTGCTGGATCTTATAGTGTTCCAATGGTAAAACACTTCCCCCCAAGTTACAAAAGCTCCTTACACAGTGTTCCTTACTTGTTTCCCAGACAAAAAAAAAAACAAAAAACATGGAATACATACCAAGAATTTTAAAGGCAACTTCTTCAACATTTGCTTCTGAGGGATAGTTAAGACTATAAAAAGGTCGTTCAGCCATCCTTTGTGAAACTGTTGGCAGCAAATTCCTCTGATCCTGTGAAGTTCCTGATAAGTTCTTGCTCCCAGGTATGGCATTAGCGGTACCTTGCTTGTTTGAGAGATCTTTCAGCTTCTTCTTTAGCTGCAACAGAGGAAATTATTTTGATCAATCGGAGTTCAGAAATCTTGCAGTTCCTTACTCTTTCTTATTGAAAATGAACATTCAATTTCGTAAACCACATTGGCATGCCATCACAAAAAAACAAAAGAGAAGAAAAGCAAGAATGGGGTTTTTATATTGCCAATGAAAATACTGGATGCAACAAAAACGGATATTTCGTGAAGACAACTGCTTCCCTTCTTCAGCAACATTAGAGTCTTAAAAAAATAAGTTCACATTTTCTTAGCGAAAATGGTGACAATTTGGACCAGACAAAGGAGAATAAAATAAATAAAAAGACAAAAACAAACAATATGAACATCAAAATGTGACAAACACCCAAATCATAGGCAGCGCACTAGCGCTGCCTAAGTAAAGAACGATGTGGGCACAATGTGTGTTTTTTTTCTCCATACCTGGGCACTTCCTATCGAAGGAGTTGTCGTAGAAACTTCGAAAAGGGCTCATTGGAGTGGCTAGTGCCCTTTTTAATAGACGAAAAAGATTGGAGGGCAACTAGCCCCCCCACGCCCGTCATTCCCCCAAACACATCCAATCAAAATTTTGAGTTAGCCATTTTGTTCAGCGTAGTTGATTTTCAGATAGAAAATATATTTTTGACGAGAACACTCCCCCACAACCCTCAGGGCAAAAGTTTTAAGTTATGCCCTGAGGGCATATAAGATCAATGTTGACAATGTACAGTTTATTATTTTTTTTTCTTTAAAGCAGGGCACTTCATATAGAAGGGATCGTTGTAGAGACTTCAAAAGGGGCTCATTCAATTAGAAATCGAGAGTTTTAGTGCCTTTTTTAATAGTCGAAAGTGATTGAAGGGCAACAACCCCCCCCCCTCACGACAATCATTCCCCCAAGCACATCCAATCGAAATTTTGAGATAGCCATTTTGTTCAGCGTAGTTGATTTCCAGATAGAAAATGTGTTTTTGAGGAAGACACTCCCCCAAAACCCTCAGGGCAAGGGTTTTAGGTTATGCCCTGGGGGGCATAAAAGGTTTTTATAGAAGTCATTGTCGTAGAAACTTCAAAACAGGCTCATTCGATTGGAAATCCAAAGGGCTAGTACCCTTTTTAAAAGTCGACAGTGATTGGAGGGCAACTAGTCCCCCTCCCCACGCCCATCATTCCCCCAAACACATCCAATCAAAATTGTGAGATAGCAATTTTGTTCAGCGTGGTTGATTTCCAGATAGAAATTATGTTTTTGAGGAGAACACTCCCCAACAACCCTCAGGGCAAGGGTTTTAAGTTATGCCCTGGGGACATAAAAGGTTTTTATTGAAGGCGTTGTCGTAGAAACTTCAATGCAGGCTCATTCGATTGGAAATTCAAAGGGCTAGTGCCCTGTTTAATAGTCAAAAGTGATTGGAGGGCAACTAGCCCCCCCCCCCAACGCCCATCATTACCCCAAACACAGCCAATCAAAATTTTGAGATAGCCATTTTTTTCAGCGTAGTTGATTTCAAGATAAAAATGTGATTTGAGGAGGACACTCCTCCACAACCCTCAGGGAAAGGGTTTTAAGTTATGCCCTGGGGGCAAATAGGGTTTCTATAGAAGGCTTTGTTGTAGAAACTTCAAAAAAGGCTCATTCGATTGGAAATTCAAAGGGCTAGTGCCCTTTTTAATAGTCGAAAGTGATTGGAGGGCAACTAGCCCTCCCCCCACGCCCATCTTTCCCTCAAACACATCCAATCAAAATTGTGAGATAGCCATTTTGTTCAACGTAGTTGATTTCCAGATAGAAAATAGGTTTTTGAGGAGGACACTCCCCACCAACCCTCAGGGCAAGGGTTTTAAATTATGCCCTGGGGGCTTATAACGCTTTTATAGAAGCCGTTGTCGTAGAAACTTCAAAACAGGCTCATTCTATTGGAAATTCAAAGGGCTAGTGTCCTTTTAATAGTCGAAAGTGATTGGAGGGCAAGTAGCCCCCCCCCACACCCATCATTCCCCCCCACACATCCAATCAAAATTTTGAGATAGACATTTTGTCAGCGTAGCTGATTTCAAGATATAAAATATCTTTTTGAGGAGGACACTCCCCCACAACCTCAGGGCAAGGGTTTTAAGTTATGCCCTGGGGGCACATAAGGTTTTTATAGAAGCCGTTGTCATAGAAACTTCAAAACAGGCTCATTCAATTGGAAATTCAAAGGGCGTTTGCCCTTTTTAATAGCCGAAAGTGATTGGAGGACATCTAGCCCCCCCCCCCACGCCCATCATTCCCCCAAACACATCCAATCATAATTGTGAGATAGCTATTTTGTTCAGCGTAGTTGATTTCCAGTTAGAAAATATGGTTTTGAGGAGAACACTCCCCCGCAACCCTCAGGGCAAAGGTTTTAAGTTACACCCTGTGGGCATATAAGGTTTTTTTATAGACGGCGTTGTCGTAGAAACTTCAAAACAGGCTCATTCGATTGGAAATTCAAAGGGCTAGTGTCCTTTTTAAAAGTCGAAAGGGATTGGAGGGCAACTAGCCCCCCCCATGCCCATTATTCCCCAAAACACACCCAATCAAAATTTTGAGATAGCCATTTTGTTCAGCGTAGTTGATTTCCGGATAGAAACTATGTTTTTGAGGAGGACACTCCCCCACAACCCTCGGGGCAAAGTTTTTAAGTTATGCCCTGGGGGCATATAAGGTTTTTATAGAAGGCGTTGTTGTAGAAACTTCAAAACAGGCTCATTCGATTGGGAATCCAAAGGGCTAGTGCCCTTTTTAATAGTTGAAAGTGATTGGAGGGCAACTAGCCCCCCACGCCCATAATTCTCCCAAACATATCCAATCAGAATTTTGATATAGCTATTTTGTGCAGCGTAGGCTAGTTGATTTCCAGATAGAAAATATGTTTTTTAGAAGGCACTCCTTCAGAGGACACTCCCCCACAACCCTCAGGGCAAGGGTTTTAAGTTATGCCCTGGGGGCATATAAGGATTTAATAGAAGGTGTTGTCGTAGAAACTTCAAACAGGCTCATTCGATTGGAAATTCAAAGGGTTAGTTCCCTTCTTAATGGTCGAAAGTGATTGGAGGAGAACTAGCCCCTCCCCACGTCCATCATTACCCCAAACACATCCAATTAAAATTTTTATATGGGCATTTTGTTCAGCGGAGTTGATTTCCAGATAGAAAATATATTTTTGAGGAGGACACTCCCCAAAAACCCTCAGGGCAAGGCTTTTAAGTTATGTCCTGGGGTATATAAGGTTTTTATAGAAGGCGTTGTCATAGAAACTTCAAAAGAGGCTCATTTGATTGGAAATTCAAAGGGCTAGTGCCCTTTTTGATAGTCGAAACTGATTGGAGGGCAACTAGCCCCCCTCCCCAGGTCCATCATTCACCCAAACACATCCAATCAAAATTTTAAGATAGCCGTTTTGTTTAGCGTAGGCTAGTTGATTTCCAGATAGAAAATATGTTTTAGAGAAGGACACTCCCCCACAACCCTCAGGGCAAGGGTTTTAAGTTATGCCCTGGGCGCATATAAGGTTTCTATAGAAGGCGTTGTCGTAGAAACTTCAAAAACGGCTAATTCGATTGGAAATTCAAAGGCTAGTGCCCTTTTTAATACCGGTTGTCAAAAGTGATTAGTAATATTTTTTGTTGTTGTTGTTGTTTAGACCAGGGCACTTCGCATCGAAGGAGTTGTCGCGGGAACTTCGAAAGGGGCTCATTCGATTGAAAATAGAAAGGGCTGATGCCGTTTTTAATAGCCGAAAGTGATTGGAGGGCAACTGATCCCCCTTCCACTCCCACCCTCCCATTTTCCCATTACGTTTAAAAACTAAATGTTGCCTTAAGATTAAATCAAAATGCACTGTGATAATGCTAATTCCCAATAAGGCATCTCAGCAGTACCCCAAGAACGACTGAGGGTATTATGTTCAAACTTTCGAGGATACTTCTGCTCTTAAAGTTTAACCAAATCAAAATAGTGTAAGTGTATCCAATCTATCAAAGAGAGTAAACAAATTTTTTTGCGAATGGTATCAAGTTTTCCATTTCAGGTCAACTAGAGGAGGTATGAAACTAAGTTAAACAGTACTATTTGTGTCCAGATTTTTAAAATGGTGTATGTTGTTAAAAATTACTGAAAATTTTTCTCCAGCATACAAATAGCAGGCTAAACCATAAAATCTTAAAAAACGAAAAGATTCAAAGTTTTATTTTCTTTTTCCCTGAAAAGACTATGTCAATACAAAGCGAACAGAAATTAATTAAAAAAACTTTTTCCACAAATAAGTCTTTCAAAGAAAAGTAAAGAACTCCATTAAGCAAAAATGAGCAAAAATAAAATCAAATAATCTACCAAGCTCGAAACTACCACAAATAAGCATCGAAAAATAAATGAAACCCAAAACGAATAGAAATTACAATAAATAACCGAGTCAAACTTAAAACGAGAAGAAATCAACATAAATTGAGCGCAAAACCCCTATGCGTTCCCAAGGCCAGAACAAAATTTGCACTTTACTGAAAAATACAAATGAATGTGCATTGTCAGTTTAATATACATATACTGATATTTAGTAATCAAAATGTTAAAATTATTTGATTTATTAAAGTTATAAAAGTAAAAACATTTATATTTTTTTCAGTAAAGTGGGCTCAGAGGGGGTTCATTGGACTGGCAATCAAAAGTTTTAGGGCCCTTTTTAAAAGTCAAATGATCGGAGGGCAGCTACTTCGAAAGGGCCTCATTCAATTGGAAATTGCAATGTTTAGTGCCCTTTTTAATAGTCGAAAGTAATTGGAGGGCAACCAGTCCCCCCCCCTCTACCGCATCATTTTCCCAAATACATCTAATCCAAATTTTGAGACAGTCTTTTGTTCAGTGTATTTGAAAGATCCAGTAGTTACTTCTTTCGAGATGACAACTCCCCCACAGCTTTTGTGTATACACAAAAAGGGGCAAAAGGGCATACTTATGAACGACTGGGTATATTAATTTGGAACTTTCAGGAAATGATAAGGGAGATGATCAAAAAGTGAATATTTGCATGCTACCACTAGTACTACAACTACTACTTCTGCTACCACTACTACTACCACACTACTCCATTTACAATATTGAGGGAAATTATGAACTAAATCACAATACGCTATGTGCATGCACATTCTCAAAAGAGAGCATCTCAAGGATTGATTTGGTTATTAAGTTGGAACTTTCAGAGAATGCTAAACGGAGAAAATCATCTGACCAAAAGGCAATATGTGCACACTACTACTGATACTTCTAGCACTGCTACATTTACTACTTCCACTACTACTTCTACTACAACTATTTGTAATAGCAATACATTAATACTGCTGCTGCTAGTTCTACCATTATTACTATTAATACTTCTACAATAAAGACAACTACTATGACTATTTACAACTATGCCTAAGGGTATGAACGTGCAATTTTCAAGGATTTTCTTTGGGAGGGGGGGGGGTAAACTTAATCACAACATACCGTTTGAGGGGGGGGGGTGAACTCAATCACAACACACCGGTTGTATGCAGGTTGTTAAAAGGAATTAACTGCCATATCTTAGGAACAGTTTGGTGTGTGAAGTTGGAACTAACAGGGCTGGTTGTGAGGGATGTTGAACTAACAAAAAGAAAATATTTGCATCCTATTGCTACTGCTTCTACTCATACTACTACTGCTGCTACTTTTATTTCTACTTCTACTACTATTACTGCCACTAAAGTTAAGGTTACTACTATACATTCTACTGCTACTACTACTACTGTTGTTACTAAAACTAAGGGTATTAAGGCGAAAAATTGGAACTGTATGGAGCTGAATCGAGACACACCATGCACACACAGGTTGTAAAGAGGACATATCAAAGATGCTTCAGGAATGGTTCATGGTATTAAGTTTAAACTTTCAGCGTGTGTTGAAGGGGATGCTGAAGAAACCAAAGGTGCTATGTGCATACTGCTACTAATGCTACAGCCTACAACTATTGCTACTACGCAAGCTAAGAGTATTAAGGTGAAGGTGCCAAGGAATATTTAGGCAGATGTTGAACTAAATCAAAAAGTTGTAGTGTCATTAATTAAGATTAAAAAAAGATTGGAGGACAGCCAGTCCTCCTCCAAAGCCCGTTCATTTTTCAAACAAACCCAGTAAGAATTTTTAGACAGTCATTTTGTTCAGCATAGTAGAACAGTCCAGTAACTATGTCTCTAGGGATATTGGGTATGTCAACCCCCCACAATTATGTAATCAGCAAATTGTGCTTTAAAACTAAATCAAAAGTTACTGTGTGCAAGGCTGCCAATAAGACACCTTATCAATATATCAAGAATAGCAAGGGTTATTAAGTTGAAACTACCGGGTAACTACTCATACTACTTCTGCTCTTACAGTTTAAATAAATCAAAAGAGTGTAAATGCATGCACGTTGTCAAAGAGCACGGAAAGATTTTTTTTGGGAATAACACTAAGTTTTATTTTTTAGGTCAACTTGATGAGGTATAACATTAAACAAACAATACTATTTATGTTGGGATTAAACATTGGTGAAAAAGTTTCTCCAACATACAAATTTTTTATATATTTTTATAAGACCCTTAAAAGGGATGGGTCTACAGGCTGAAGGTATTTTGAAGTACCTACCTCTATTCTTTCTCCCTCTAGAGGGTCCTGAAATTTGCCTACATGACAGGTCCATTGAAATTTTAACAAAACAACAGTTTACCTTCATTTTCAATTATCAGTTTCTTTTTCTCTGGCTTTAGTTCTGCAAATACAATTCCTGTTATTTGAGTAGAATTTTAAGCCATATCAATGTTGTTGTTTTTTCAAAATTTAGGAAATGTATTAGCATATCTTTAAAACCTTATAAATTGGGATTGAGCAAAGTTGTGAAGCTGAAGACAATTTTGTTGTGCTTCATTTAAGCAGAAGATCTATTTTGCAAGGTTTCATTTTTATAACACACATATTTTTGAAGGTCATCAAAGGTCAGGACCAGGGTTGCCACCCCTAGTGATTTTCATGTTGCCTAGTAATTTTTTCTAGTTAGTGATTTAGAGTGATTGTTGTTCTAAAACTAGTGATTTTTGAAAATAAAGCCCATAGATTCATGATTCTATTGAATAAATCATACAAGAAGTTAATTAATAAAAAAACAGAAAATACTGATTCACTAAAGTTCCTAATAAGTTCCAGATTAGCATTTCTACAACTATACTGCCTTTGAAACTTCTAATTTCCCATCATATGTCCATATCAGATATAGACCTCAGATTGTTATCATCAAGATAACAGGTGACCCTAGTTAATTGCTAAATTGTAAAAATGTTCATTACTTTCTATTTCACAATATTTGTTCAGGTCGAATTTTGTCTTCATATTTATGGGGGATTTTCTCTATAATCTATCAATTCTAAAATAGATTTTCTT